>NW_027285171.1:0-110537 GCF_040894005.1 Engystomops pustulosus | reverse complement strand
GTTGATATATAGATGAAGTAGATAAAATAATGCAATCAAAAGAACTAATACCTTTAATTTTAACCTAGTTCTTCCTTCTTCATCCAACATTTCTTCATCTTCAAACTCATCTTCATAATATTGTGGATCAAAGGGTCTAAACAAACAGTACATTAGTAAGCAGAGTTAAAAACAATGTAACACCGGTACATTTGTTAACTCCTTTAGGACGCAGACATTTTACAGCTTAAGGCTCAGCCTCATTTTTTTTTTTGAATGGTCAAAAACCTGTGGATAGGGCCTAACTTGCTTGGTGGGAAAGCCCCTTTAAAGGAAATCTACCATCAAAATCAAGCATAATAAACCAGGTACACTTATTCATAGATCCAGGCACTGTGACAATCTTATATTTGTTAAACATAGCCTCCTTCCCTCTATAAATCAACTTTTTAATTTTTTTTCTAATGAGCCTGAAGGGCAGTGGGTTCCATAATTCCTCAGTGCTGTAGCTTCACAGGCTTTTACAATGAGCAGAGTAAGACTCCCCTGCACTTCCTGCTACTGCTATAACACAAACAGAGGGAGAGGGGAAAGATCAGGGGGTTGAGTGAGACATGTTCTGCTCATTTTAACAGCCTGTGAATTCGCATCACAGAGGGGTTCTGGTAGTGCAGCCGAGTCCTTCAGGCTCATTAGCACAATTCTAAAGTTGATTTAAGAAGGAAGGAGGCCATGGATAAATATAAGATTACCACAGTCACAGTAAGTGTCCCTGGTTTATCCCCAGAAGAAGCCAAACCGGGCGAAACCCAGGGTCGGCGAGAACGTGCAGCTGGCGTCCCATATTGGAGTTTTATATGCGCATTTTTATCGCTCTTTTGTGAGTATGTTTTTAATCTAAATAAATCCTGAGTGTTAAACTGTACTACACTATCTGCGGGTGAATTTCTTCCAGCGATCTACCGCAACATATGTTGCATACGGAGGAGGTCACAAGAAAAACGCAGGCGTGTTGGTCTGAATAGCGGTATATTCTTATCGGAGGATTCAGGAATTTGTGCTGGAGGAGTGTGAACTGTTCTATTTTGTGAGTGACATATTGGAAGAGAAGGACACACGGAAGCAAGGGAATTGGGAGCTCCGGTCAGAACTCATTTTCCTGGTTTATCCTGCTTGATTTTGGTGGTAGATTTTCTTTAAATATATGATGAAGTTCCCATTTAAAAATCATATTACTCTCATTCTCCACATGTAAATGATATTAAGGATTTTAAAAGCATATTGTTGAAGGGATAGTTGCCCCCATGAAGGGAGCATATCACATCTAGTGCTGCTCTTTATAGGGAGCAAGTGGAAAGGGGTTTAATGAACATCACGGAGGCATCACATTGCATGAATGTCCTTTTTGATCACACAGCCCATTTAGTAGAAAGTAGCTAAAGAATGAATATCACCTTTCCAATGGATACATCATGAATTAGTGGTACCCATCTTATTCTCACACTCTATAGAACAGACAAGAACAGTATTTTGACAGAGGCTAGAAAATGTATGCGTGTCTGTCAGAGAACTTTGACCTTCACTTTACAATCTGAATACAAGACATTTAGATCATCAAAGAGTAACCCGTTACGTTTGCACTGAAAATACTTTACCTAGGCTCAACACTGAGAAAGTTGGGAAGCTTCACAAAGTACAAGTCATTTCCAAGGTCTGTGTTTACTTTAGGAATCTCTACTTCTATTCTGGTCTCGGGAATTGGTTCCTCCTCCTCCCGTTGATCTTGATCCATTCCATCTTCATCCTGAAGCATCATAAAAAAGATCATCAAATCTGAGAAATGCAACATATTATTTAAATGCCCAGGCCTATAGCCCAATGCAAGTTTTATATTTCTTGCCATTTGAACTTTCAGTGAATGACAAAATAGTCAGGCAGATGCAGCTAAGATAATCTCCAAAAATCCTGCAGTTGCTTCTCATTGCTGATTATATAATAAGGGAGCAACTTGTTGCAAATTAAAAATTCTTAGATCTCACTTTATGTAGCTATAACATTCACAGAGATTTGAGGGGAGATGGTCACTCAGTTGAGTGCATGATAACATAAAGAAGGAAAATATGATAGGGTGAGCAGACATTTCCTCTGTGTCAAGACAGACCACCAGGGATCATATAAGCTTTGGGACAGAAATAGTAGGGTAATTGCTGAGGCAATTACTACTGAATTTAGCAAACTCAGTTTGCCAGAAGACAACGGTTTACAGACCTATTTGTATGTCTGTAAGGCTTAGTTCAAGGCCGTGTTTGGATCCCTGGTATTATCTTGAAGCAGAAAACGATGATAACGTAGGTCTAACAAATCAATTAAAATGTCCATTAGTGGACTTACAGTTGGTGTCCATTTGCAACTCTTATGTTAATAGAGAAAGAAAATAGTGCTGCAGCTTTTGTCTAACTTTCTGCCCAAATAATAGAAGTACTAACAAAAGCCATTAAAAGTCCACTGAAATCAAAGGACATTTTAACACTTATTTAGGCAAGAAAAAAAAAAAGGAAGTCACAGGTGTGAAATGGGCCTTAGAAAGAGTGCTGAATGAGGTGCCTTGACAGCCAATGTCCATGGGTTCCTACCATTGGTTGGCCTGGTGTTGGAGGCTTCTCTTCACCACCACTGTCTGAAGAGATATCATCAGCATCGCCAAACAGATCAGCAGCACCTTTATTTCCCTCTATTTAAAAAAAAAAATGTAATTATTTAGACATGAAATTTCATGCATGACAAAGTTTCTATAAACAAGAAACACAGACGTTTGGACATTATTACACGACTGTCACTCATTTTAAATCACATGCACAAAGTAAAAAAGATCATGCTTCCAGTGCACACATTACATCAATGCTAACAGAAACGTACACCAGGGACACCATACCTTTAGGCGCATCCCCATCACTATCTAATTCGGAGTCTGACTGCCTCTTCTTTTTCTTAGGCCTCTGACGCACAATCTCTTCTTCACTGTCGCTTCCTCTCCCTGAGACTATGAAAGACACCAGAAAATATGTTGTACACTATTTATATATAAGAACAACAAGATGTGTCAGTAGTAGAAATGTAACGGACCTGATTTGTGTTCTTGCTCTTCTACATCTGAATGTTGCTGCTCGTCGTCAGAGCGGTGGCCATCAAGTTCATCGTCATCATCTGAATGGCGTCTACGATCATCATCTGAATGGCGTCTACGATCATCATCTGAATGGCGTCTACGATCATCATCTGAATGGCGTCTACGATCATCATCTGAATGGCGTCTACGATCATCATCTGAATGGCGTCTACGATCATCATCTGAATGGCGTCTACGATCATCATCTGAATGGCGTCTACGATCATCATCTGAATGGCGTCTACGATCATCATCTGAATGCTGTCGCTCTTGGTCTTCATCATCGGAATGTTGCTGCTCATCATCTGATCGCTGTCGCTCCAGCTCATCATCGGAGTTCTGAAGCTTTGGCTCATCATCATCCGATCCCTGATGCTCGTGTTCTTCTACATCAGAATGCTGTCTCTCATCATCAGAAGGTCTCTGTTCATCATCATCTGAATGATGCTGCCGATCCTCCTCATCAGATTGATGGTTTTCATGGTCATCTCCATCAGACTGCCTGTGCATCTCTTCATCTGATCTCATAGTTCTGTCATCATCTGAATGCTGTGCTTCATCATCTGAGTTCTGCATTTTTTCCTCATCATCAGACTGGTCACTTTTATCCTCTCTGCCCCATTTTTCATCTTCAGAATGGGCATCTTTATCTGATCCCTCGGCTTCAGAGTGGTGGCTGCTGTGATCAGATCGGCGTCCTCCATCGTCATCTTCATCCTGAAAGTTTTCGGAGCCACTGTGCTGTTCAGCATCTGACTGATCATTTTCCTCTTGATCAGAGTGGACATTACCCTCAGATTGATTATCAGACCGCTCTGATCGGTTGTAACTCCCACTACGTTGGGACCCAGCTTCATCATCACTGTCATCTCCAAATAGTTCTCTGTTGCTGGGTTTTGAGGCAGAATGTCCATCATCGTCATCATCCCGTTCACTGTCACTCGCAGAAGCGTTACTCACGGAGCCAGCGTTTCTTGGTTCCGAGTCAGAGCCAGATCCGGAGTCTGAGTCTTCTAAAGATAGAAATAATAGGTCAAATTCTGATACAACAATGAGAGGATGATGGCACAGAAGACTTTGCTGCAGGGCACTCGACCGGGCACTCGCTACAATCTTCTATGCTGAACGGTCACTAATTTATCGCACAATTCTACTTCTGCTGTAGAAATATACAATGCACAGTCCTCCTGCCAAGGGGAGCAGGGACTTGGTCATGTGTTGGTGTATGATAAATTGCCTAACATGCCACAACATTTTTCTGGTCAAGTATGACAGAATCTGCAATGTTTACCTCCAGAACAGCCTCTAAGCCATCTCAGGAAGGCTGAATCCAGTGTTCAGCTACAGCAATCAATGTGATATCACTGCTGCAGTCTCTATTTGCAAAGACCAGCAATGACCTGGGCCACATGCCAAAACGTAGAGGAAGAAAGAGGCAAGCATCACCGTCATTTACACTTTACTGCATCCCTGCCAGCACTTCCAGATCTGCCATAGGAATTATCCAGGCAGGATGCCCGATGCCAGGACTGTGCTCTACAGAAGTCGCACAGCTGAGCAGTAGTTAAGCCTTGAGCTTCCGAGCCTTCATTACAGCAGCTCATTTACTAAGGGTCGCACGCACAGTTGTCGGACTGCACCATTTCCGGGTCTAAATGAAAGTGTGCACGCTGGGATTGTGGAGCATGCAATCCTTTTTGTGGCACAGCTGCGCTGGCTTCCACGCCGTGCTGTCAGAATGTATCGACTGATTCGGACTGAGCACGGGATTTAACTTTCAAATTGTGTCGCAATCCCAAGCACTTGTATGCGCAACAAAAAAGAAGAACTCCAGTGGACCTGAGTGGGGAAGCGACACATACAGGATATCGTGCGCACAATCTTAGTGAATCGCAGCACAGTGCATTAAGTGAGTTCTGTGAACTCCGGTGACCCTGTAAGTAAATGTGCCTCTATGTCTTCCATACTGTGGGGCTCATTCAGAGCACTAGGAGAGAATAAACCATTAGCCCTATAGGACCTGCTGTGCTTCCAGGGTGACTAGTCCCATCATGGTTAGTTATTAGGACCAAACCAACTAAAAACTGATGCAGCGCTGCCCCAGTGGTACTGCCCACCCAGGAGCTCTCAGCCATAGTGGCGCAGCCACCCTATGCAGACATAGCGCCTCTCTGAGGTAACACTGGCCTCTACATCTAGGATCCGGAGTGCCCAGGTTCCCGCCGCACTCACCCTCACGTTTCCGCTCATTATCGGACTCTGCATCACTGCCGAACAGACCCTCCAACGCGTCCATGTCCGGGCCGCACCGCTCAGAGGAAGTGCGCAGGAGCGGAAGTCACTACAGGGAGGAAGTCATTACACCGGAGACCATAGAGAGGAGAGAGTCTGCAGAGCGGCAGCCGTTACACAGAGCTCTCCATGTGGAACTGTAATCTCCACAGTCACTGTAGCGGCCCTTTTACTATTGTGCGGCTTTTACCCCCATAAGACCAAGTGCATGCCGGGAAATGTAGTTCGGAAGGTACGCCTGGAATGGCATCAAAGCACTTTACAGCACCCACTGCTGTGACATGAAGATGACTTCTTCGTACGAACGATTGTTTTTCCCATAATTAATTTAGATAAAATCAATAATAAAAATTTGTCGCTGGTCTGCAATTAGGTGAAAACTGGTTAAATCAACACAAAAACATCTGCCACATAACTGGAAGCACAGGGGGCACACACAATTTACTGATTTTAATAAGCAATTGTCTTTTATAAAGGGTAAAACGGGAATGGGACAATGATATCACGCTCCGGTCATACAGAGGGGAGGCTGCTCCAGGGAATTCACCACTAAATGATGGTGTCAGTACATACTGCTAGGCTTGCATCGCATTCCATTATGGAGAATATTACATTCATTATCACTGTGCTGTGCAGAGAAGCTTATACTTTGTTACACAATGAAAGGCGTAAAAGGTGGAGATTTCTTATGAAGAATGAGACACAGTTCTGTTGTTGTATCTATATTGCTAGTTTACTGATCTAAATATGTTTTATGTACTGAAATAAATGGAACACTCTTTGAGACCACTTCTGGTCCCAGTGCTTCTTCCTCCAAGAAGAAGCATTGGAGGCGAAACACGTGTCGGGGTCCCTGCACATCACCGTGGTCTGTATACTCTACATTTGTGGTCTATCTTTGGTCTATTTATATACATAGAACCTTCTCCCTGTTGATCCTCAGACCAATGAGGCATGTAGGATATATCCTTTATCGGGAGATTATGTACTGTCTGTGCTGCTAGTTGTTTGGACGAATCAGGTCCTCTTTGACAGTATTGTTGTACCATTAGTGATTGTACCACTTTTTTACTATGTTTTTTATCCGGATCTTGTGCATTTTGTATAAGTCTATTTGTTATCCTTGTGTTCCCATATTTTATCCCTACGGGAAGCTTTTTTTGATTATCTAATAAAGTACATTGAATTTTGTCTACCATCCTTTGGTACTTGACTATTTACTCCATTTGATAGGGGTTAAGTACTGAAATAATCACAAATTCTTGTGCGACACATTTTCAACATACTTCATGGAGATTTAAAGGGCACACAGGGAACGCTCAGAGTCACACAACCATAGAAAACGCCAAGCTGATAGGACCCAAGTAAATAAAGGACCTACTTTAAACATAATTGGGATAGTGAACAGGAGGAATGCACTAGGTTTTTTGGTTACTGTTTTGTTTAAAATGAATAGTTAAACGGGTGCAGGTTTGGCACCCAACAGGTTAATCTAGTGAAAATAAGAAATGGAATAATGTATTTGTGGGTGAGATAATAATGCTTAATGGCAAGTAAAATGCGCAAAAATTGTAAAAGAGGCAAAAATAAGCTGTAACTTTATACTTACTGCATATTGGATTTGTACTGTATCCAGAAACTCACAATAAAGCTGTTTAAAAAAAAAATAAAAAATGTGGATTATTATAGCGTCCATGCCACCTCCACACCACGTGGGAACGGGTGTGAAGGGGTAGGCCACTGGTGAGGTGGACCGGACGAGACATTCACAACTGAATATTTGCAGGTTTTTACTCAAAACTACGCCAGGTATGACCGCAAGCACAGTGTGCCGGCATGTAAATTATGAGGTCTAAGCTTCATGATGTATCTGCCATGGCATGATACATTTCCCCCAGTGTCTGTTTCTCCAGGTACTTGGCGGTGTAGGAGAGGAGGGATGAGTGCCTCCACTCTCCATATAGAAGTGAGCGGACATGTCCTATTTTTCGCCCTGCATGGTCACAGTGCGGTGAGACAACGTGAGCTCATTGCACAGTGACCAGGCGCCATAGCCTTAATGGGGACCAATACTCGTCCGCAAATGGTCTGGATGCATATTGGTCCCCATTATGTTTGTGTGAATGAGCCCTTATTCTGATAGCTTTTAATTTGGAACCATATACAATTAAAGAAATTAATAAAATCAGCCAGGGATCAAATAATTACGTTTTTCCACTGACAAAGACATGAACAGTCTTTAATTGTAATATTTGTCGCAGCACAGCACATTTCCCCTTGGGCTTCCTACATCACTGTGCCAGTGATGGAGCGGGGGAACAGGGAGGCAGTAGTACACAAATATTTAGTTTTGCTTTCTACTCAGTGTAGTCATTATGTGGGAGCACTACACATATGCAGTGGTGCAGCAATGCAGTTAGGCACAGCAAAGCATAATGTCTATGATCCATCATCTCTTACTTCATCTGGGAAATGGCGACTCCACGCCATAGTCAGTTATGCAACTATTCAGAAGGGAGAGGTCCCTGTGATAAAGAGTTTTGGAGCAACAAACAAAATCTTGTCCCAATATTCTTGAGTAAGCTTCATCATTAAAGGGGTTGGCCACTCTTTTACATAAAATTGCTCATGTGCTTTTACTGCCTTAATAATAATCCCTGAATGCTCACCAATTGATTCATCATCCCTGCTTCCTTAAGTGCTGTGTGCAGACTCTCTGTGCACTATGTAGGATGTTTGCCTACATGTCTGAGCACTGATAAAATGGAGGGACCAGCAGCAGGAAATAATTACTCATCCTGCTGTTCCCTTTCCCCTTTCCCTGTGTGGTTCAGCGAGACGGACCAAGAGGAAAAAAAAACACAACACACATGGAGGCTGCCATTACGGACTGAAGAAGTTGTATAGACATACAGAGTGTAGCATGTGCATGGCAGGGAAAAGCTGAAACTCTCACAGAAGGCAAAGACACAGGTACAAATACATTCAGAGACCTGTCTAATGGATGAGATTTATTGAAAAAAAAAAGTGGCCAACCCCTTGAATATGAGATCAGAGTCCCTGGATCCAGCACCAAACAGCGGTTTTATTTCCAAATAAGGTCCACTGTGTAGTAATGGCTCCAGTGATCTGTTGCTTAGCTTCCCCTTTATTGGTCATATGTATCAAAACTGTATATGGGATCAGACAAACCCCTTTAAATAAGACTTAAAATGATGACAAGGAATTGTAGAAATTTACCAGGCTAAATATTTTACACATAATTAATGATGCTTGGTGATCACCATGAAATAAAAAACCAATTCTCTCTATGAGCTGTGGCTCTCACTGGACTCAAGTCATCCAGATATTACATGGATTACATTTATTTGACTGGCAACAACATGATGCAACATAAAATGAATTGCTCAATGGCTTCATTGTGAAAGCTATGTTTTAGATAACTTGTCTACTTATAAATATGTTGAGCAGAGAAAGACTACAGGAAACAGAGCCTTGTATATAGAACTAGAGTATATTCTATTGTATATATAAACAAACACATCGATCTGTAGCTCCTCCATAATAAAAGATCTCTTAATTATATAGTATTGTGTACATCCCAAATCCAGCAAGGATGCAACTAACTTTGTAATTCTCCAAGGTTAGGTTCCAATGTGATGTTGGTAGCATCTATGCAGGTAATTGCATTTCCTAGAGAATAACGGTATGATAGTGGAGGAATATTTTTAAGTTTAGCTATGACCTGAGAACATCCCCTGAAAATCAATGTTTTCTAATAATTCTGACCAATGTTCCACTATGTTTCTTCAATGTTGGAGACTAAAAGCTATCCTGGCTTTTGTCTTATTCAGTTTCTCTTTTTTTTCTTATATAGCCAGCCCCCATATCCTCTAGGGGCAGTTTCACACTGGCCATGTTCACAGGACATGAAGGGTGCCGTGTCATGGACTGACCACACTGCCGAGGGATGGAACTCCTTTCATGACACCGATATATGTTGCTCCTGCTATGCAGTGTTGCCATAGCTGTAAATATCATTAATCAAATTTATAATTAGGCGGGATTTGTGCTGCCGTTTTTCGGAGCTTTTCTGCACATCAGATTTATTTAGTGGCTTACTATGGACATTTACCACCAGGATGAAGGACTGTAAACCAAGCAGACTGACATACAGGTATGTGCCCCCTCTGTCAGGACCTGCTCTTCTTAAATCTTTTATGCCCTGGTTTTTAATTAAAAAAAAAGGCTTTAAAAATGATGCTAATGAGCCATTAATACTTATGGAGCCCAGAGCCCCTGAGGCTCTTTTGCATCATTTTAAAAGGCTTTTTTGTAAAAACCAGGGCATAGAAAGCTAAAGGAAGAGCAGATCCTGCCAGAAGGGCACACACCAGTATGTCAGTCTGTTTGATTTACAATCCTGCATCCTGGTGTTAGATTTATTTTTAATCTGGCATTTGAAGTGTTATGGTGTGCAAATTTTTGCAATAAATGATCCCTTTGTACAGTATTTCCAAGCCAAGAGGGGAATGGCAACTTTTTGAATTGTCACAGGTCATAAATCTTCAACATCTGGGATTTTGTAATGTTCTATTTGTTGCTTTTAAAAATGTTTAATTGGCAAAACCATTGGCAGTCAATACAGTACAACCACAATTTGAAAAAACAAACTTTATTTATAAATGCTGAAAATTTGTAGGGCTCTCTTTCTTTTACAAGAAATACGTATATTACATACAAATATATACCGCCAGAATACAGTGTTTGGCACCCTTTAATGAATGATGTGTACACAAAAAAATACAATACAGCCAATGTACATAATTTCAGCATCTAACTCAGGCATGGTAAAGGAAGTAAAAAGTTGCCTTGAACATAGAATTCTGTTAAATAAATCTACATGGCTAGAAGGCTACATTATTATGGATCTCCCCCCAAGAGGTTTAATTTCTAATCCTTTTGTATTACAAATTCTACAATCATGTTGTAGACGAAAAAGTTACAATTCCCTCCCAGGCTTATAGTTTCCTGGGATGGGAATATTTGGAGGCATTCCCTTGTCTATAGTACCCTGGGACAGGGTAGCTGAAGACATAAAATGTTACCATACTAAGAATATCCAGGTCTATATTTTCCTGGTATGGGATAATTGAAGACATGGAAACTAAGACATTGTAAATACTTTGAGGTCCATACTTCCCTAGAATGAGACATCTGGACACAAAGGTGGTTAAGACAATTTCCAGGCCTGTACTTTCCTCAGACTTGTAGAAGGTTAAGACACATATTTTCCCAGGTCTGTTGTTCCCTGAAATGGGATATTTGGATACATATAATATTAAGACACAAGTACTAAGAAATACTAAGTACTCCCAGGTCTAGAATTTCCTGAGACTATATATTTGGTGTATTATTTCCCTGAAATAAGAGAGCTGTCTGAATAGCTCTGTTGTATAGCCTGGATAAACAAAGACATTGCAGAAGTGCAATAAGAATGCTTTTTAAAATCACTTATTTTCAGCAAATTATGAAGCCAAGACAATTCATACCCCTCCATCAAGAATTTAACTTCTATATAGTTCAAGAAAACCTAACCGGAAAATGAAAACAATGAGTAGGAGTGCTTGATATTGCCGAGATGAGATTTTAAGAATCTCACCATTCAATATCTTTACAGCATGTAAATCATTTCAGAAATCTAAAGCCCAATCCAGATAGTATAAAGTACTGGTTCTGTATAGCACATATCCACAACTACTAGACAGCCATAATGGCATACATCCAGTCATTTGTTGGCAAAACATTTTGGTGAGGTCATGTTTCCTAAAACATAGGAAACATCACCATACAGAACCAATATAAAGTCAACTATAGAGTTTGGGATTAAGAGATACTGAATTGCAAATCTATCCAATTTATACTAAAGAAAAGTAGAATAATTGCTGTCAATATGTACAATTATATTCTATATTGCTGAGCTTTCCCACTTCCCTCTCATTCATCAGAGCTGATAATTCTCATAATTTAATCTTTCCCTTGTAAACGCTAATATTTAAGACTATATTGAAGAGGACTTCCTATCCAGCATCTTTGTGACATCTCTGAGCAGTGATGCTGTAAAGTCATCTGTTGGATAAGCGCCAAAACTCATCTCCTCCAGGCTACCATTTTCAGCTCTCAAATATCCATGAGTCTCAACAGTTAAAGGTCTGATAGGGTAAAAGAAGCAAGGCATATCAAAGGACAGAGAAAAGAACAATCAGATTATGGTTTGTGGTTTTCCAGTATCTTCCCTTCTTCCCAGCCAGATGAAGTCCTAGACTATAACACCTGAATGAAGCTCAATATTCACCAGTGATGTTGAAACCTCCAAGTAACGTTCTCATGGTAAAAAAAAAGAAATGTTTACTGGTCTCCTTCCACTCTTCTCTTGCGAACTGAAATAAGAACACAGGAAAATCTTGATCAGCTCCATGTCATGGTTTCAAGCAGTGTTTGTATCTCTTCTCTCTTACCAAATGGAAAAAGTCATTGCTAGTAGTTGTAACTAAAGTCTCAGTAAAATATAACGCCCCATAAACAGGAGGACAACTAGTGATAGAGAACCCAGAAAGTCACTTTTTTAACATTAACAGTAAATCATGTTCTCAACATGAAGCTTTCCATTTTACAGGGCTTCCTTCAATTGTGCTACAGAACTTCATTAAGAATATAAGCATAGAATGCATCTGGTCCAGAGCCTTGGTGAGATGGAAATGAAAGGTGAATAAAGGCAGTTGTTTATCTTCTATTCATAGTATCCATGATCGCTGGGGCTCCAGCACTAAGAGTGATACAACATTTATCAGGGTGACAAATATTGGTAGCAAACATACCCATTCATAATCACACAGTGGTTATAATTCAATGTGGATACGGACATTGATTTGGATGTATAAAATGTACCCATAAAAACTACCATCCAGCCAAGGAAAGAAAGGAATATCACTATTAGGACACCAGACAACATGCAATACCGGACTCTACTAGCATATTTCTATGGCAGGTACAAGCTGAATGTCTTTCAGCATTTTAGTCATTTGTATTAGTAGAACATGGCACAAGTTAGTTGCATTCCTCTATCATGCCATTACATCAATGACACCTACATATCAAGGATTAGGTGTATAAAGTCTCCCTCGTCACACCAGCATGCAAAAAGTAAAACATTTTTAACATGCAATGGAGAATTCAGACCAAATACAACCAGGGAATGAGTCCCAATACTATGTAACCTGTGTATTCCTGCAGTCAGGATTGAAGAGATGCCAGTAGAAGTCAAGTGATAAGTACCCGTAACCACCACACTGAGAAATTAACATAGTGGAGAGAAAAGAAGTCAGAAGAAATGTAGGCGGATGTTCTGCACGTGCCGGGAGCTTTATTTAAAATGTGAAAAGGGTGGAATAAAGTCACAAAATGTAACACAACGGTAATGTACAAGTGGGCACAATGCTACCTGTGCAAATGTAAGCTCCCAACAATTGTGCATTTTTATAGTCTTCTGAACAAGAAGAAACTCCCCAATGATCAGCAAACATTGTTAACTTTTAGATTTCTCAGAAATTGTTTGCAATTTAAAGTTAAAGGGGTTGTACCAAGCTCCACAGGATAAGGGCTAACAACTGATAACTGATCTGTGAGGTCACACATGAGAATGGACCCCAGGAATACAGAAAATGGGGGTCCTGTTCTTCTAATAGGTGAAGCGGTAGGCTGAGCAGGTGTTTGTGTATAATCTCACACCAAATGGTTAATAGTAGTGTACACTAAATCCGTGCTTACCAAGATCATTATTCTTAGTTATAGCAGCAGCCGCCCTTGCCCGTGGTCCTTGCTGTGTAAAGTGGTATCCAAATTTAAGAATTGAGTGGTTTTCTTCCAGGAGTCCAGCGATCTCCATTTCAACCCCGGTTCCCAGTTGTTGTCTCTGTTTTGACAATGAAATAAAAAAGTGTAATCATGAAAACAGAAAATCTATTCAACCACTTAATGACCCTTTAAAGGACATTATCACCAGATCACTGATAATATACCAAGCACAGTGACATACTGGTGTGCGCCCCCTCTGGAAGGATCTGATCTTCTTTTAGCTTCTTATGCCCTGGTTTTTACCAAAAAAATGCTTCTACAATTATGCAAATGAGTCTGAGGGGCTCCAGATTCCATAGTTAATGGAGTCTGGAGCCCCTCAGGCCCATTTTCATAATTTCTACAGCCTTTTTTTCTTAAAAACAAGAGCATAAGAAGCTAAAAGAAAAGTAGATCCGGCCAGAGGGGGCACACACCAGTATGTCACTGTGCTTGGTTTACAATCCTTGATCTAGTGATAGATGTCCTTTAATAACCAGACTTCCCCCTTTTTAGTTACCGTATATTCCGGCGTATAAGACGACCTGGTGTATAAGACGACCCCCCTACTTTCCTGTTTAAAATATAGAGTTTAAGATATATTCGCCGTATAAGACTACCCCTTTTCCAACGCATACAAAACACCGGTAAAAATATAAAAAAAAACAGATTTGAATTTAACATGGTCCTTTTTTAAATGTAAATTCTTATGACATGCAGGTATATAGCAGGAAAACTGTCACTCATAAACATAAGGCATACAACAACAACATTACCATTACAGCACAGCCCCCAGTAGTATACAGCACAGCCCCCAGTAGTATACAGCACAGCCCCCAGTAGTATACAGCACAACCCCCAGTAGTATACAGCACAACCCCCAGTAGTATACAGCACAACCCCCAGTAGTATACAGCACAACCCCCAGTAGTATACAGCACAACCCCCAGTAGTATACAGCACTGCCCCCAGTAGTATACAGCACTGCCCCCAGTAGTATACAGCACTGCCCCCAGTAGTATACAGCACTGCCCCCAGTAGTATACAGCACTGCGCCCAGTAGTATACAGCACTGCGCCCAGTAGTATACAGCACTGCCCCCAGTAGTATACAGCACTGCCCCCAGTAGTATACAGCACTGCCCCCAGTAGTATACAGCACTGCCCCCAGTAGTATACAGCACTGCCCCCAGTAGTATACAGCACTGCCCCCAGTAGTATACAGCACAACCCCCAGTAGTATACAGCACTGCCCCCAGTAGTATACAGCACAGCCCCCAGTAGTATACAGCACAGCCCCCAGTAGTATACAGCACTGCCCCCAGTAGTATACAGCACTGCCCCCAGTAGTATACAGCACAGCCCCCATTAGTATACAGCACAGCCCCCAGTAGTATACAGCACTGCCCCCAGTAGTATACAGCACAGCCCCCAGTAGTATACAGCACTGCCCCCAGTAGTATACAGCCCAGCATTAAAAAAAAAATAAACATATACTCACCCCGATGCTCCCCCGATGTCCGCGCCGTCTTCTTTCTTCTGCCGGGCGCCGCCATTGATCTTCCCCGGCAGGCGCCTAGTATGACGCGCCGCTGCTGACGTCATACTAGGCGCCGACCCGGGGAAAGACATGGCGGCGCCCAGCAGAAGAAAGAAGACAGCGCGGAAGACTGAAGACAGCACAGCGCGGACATCGGGGCCAACGGAGGGTGAGTATTTTCCCCCCGATGCCTTTTTGAGGCTGCCGGCAGCCATCGCTGTGCAAACACCCGCGATCGGCGCTAGCACCGATCGCGGGTGTTACCGGTAAGCCTTTGCTGCAATATGCAGCAAAGACTTACCGGCTATGGAGAGGGCTCAGCCCGTGAGCCCTCTCCATGCCGCCGTATAAGACGATTACCGGCGTATAAGACGACCCCAGAGAAGACAGAAGATTTTTCTGTCTTCAAAAGTCGTCTTATACGCCAGTATATACGGTATGCATAGGTTTGGAGGACTATAATTATTACTATTTTATAGTTTAATAATATAATAAATTTTTGTTAAATGAATACTGCATGTGTAGCTGCTAATTCTGTGGGACATTTTCTTAACACTTTAGCAAACAGATGTCACATATCTTAAGCCTGACTCTTCTTATACCTATATAAATGCTGTTGACAGGAATCCAAACTGGTAGCAGTAGTCCAAGAACAAAATTAAAATTGTAACATGAAAATAATACAGCAGATACATTGATAAAATGTTTACCTGGTTGTCGATCTTGATTTCTCGTAAGGTTTCGTTCTCTTTAAGGGCTTCAACCAAAGCCAAAATACCAGCTCCAGTGACAAAATTGGACTCGATATTTAAACTCCTTAAAGTTTGGTTAACTTTCAGCATGTCTGCAAATGCCTATGGGAAAAGAAAGGGAAAATGATTAAAAATGCATTTTTTTTTTAATTCCATATCAACAATCTTCCTTTGATCTATATGAACAAGGCAGCTTTAACACCAGCATATTGTAAGCAACATAAACCTTTGCCCTAATCCACCAAAAGCTTGTCCTGGAAAGCAATATACCACTGAAACAAAAAGTTTTCATACAACAAGAAAATGGGTCAAGTGGCACCTTTCTGCCACTGCAGAGATTGTAGGCTTATACTCGGAGTCAATAGGTTTTTCCAGTTTTTGGTGGTAAAATTAGGTGCCTCGCCTTACACTAAAGTATGTAAAGTATTTTTTTGCTGGACTCCTAACCTGGCTGTTCTCAGTAATGAGAAAGAATTATAGAAGCACAGGCACATTTTTCACTCATGGCAGAGTTTAGGGTTCATTATTAATGAAAATCCCTAGATCTAGCAAAGACATGGTGAATATGATGGTGAATATGCCAAACAGGCCCTTAATGGGAATATACTATTCAGTAAAAAACGCACGCTTCATCTGATACTTACTACCGCTACAGGATCATTGCTTCGTGTTGCAGCAATGCTGAATGTTTCCACATGTGTATTCGATTCCAAAGCTTTAGCAAATTCTTTCAAAGTGGGAATTGGGATATTCTAAGAGAAACCAGATATGTTAGAGTACAGGACATCAGAACTCTGCTTTCTTTTTTCAAGAATAACTTAAGAAATTAAATCTGAGCTCTGAACAGCTACTATGGAGAATCTTGCTATTAGATGATGGAAAAAATGTAATTTCTACCTTTATATTATTAAGATTAACTTCAACCAAGCGAGGATCATTGTTCTGTATTCTCTTCAAACTCTCCTCCACATTGGTGGGGTTTGGTGGCTCATCAAACACAGGTCTGACCGGCTCTGCCTTTACCACATCTAAAATAAAAAGTAAACAGAAAATTGGATGAAATAATGAAAAGAACATATTATAGTATGTACATACTGTATATAATAAAACACCAAAAGGAAGGTATTTAATTACCAAAGGAATATGCCAATTACAGGAACTTATTGCCAAAAGACATTCCTCTCCATCACTTTACATGCAGAAGCTGTTCTACAAATTTTACTCAATATTTCCAAGTGTCTTGTGAAAAACTGTTTTCATACTGTATGACATTTTGAACATGCATTTTTTCTTAAGTTAGTTTTTACTTTGACACAACAAACACGACAAATATGGTATGGTGTAGCTCATAAATACCAGTAGCCTTTACCCCTTTTATTTCATAATTCCTAAGCCTTGGTTCTTCAGTAAAATAAGCCAGCGGGGTGTAACAGGGACTGACTTGTCTACCCATTGAGAATAAATACATGCTTAAGGGGAACCCGTCATCAGGAAGGCTATTTTTACATGATGACAGGCTCCAATAGCCTCTGGTATGTTCATTTCAAATATGCCTTTGTGGTGCAACTGAATATTGTTCGTGTGGCTGTACCTTTTGTGATGCCATACTTGCTGATGCAGGTTTCAGCCTTGGTAGTTGTCAATTTGACCAGCTGCACACATTTGGGGGTCACCTCTTGTCTAAGCCTGTTTTAGGGATAAACCAGCTATAGGGCTCGGAGCTAGAGTTAAGCCTAATAATTTTAATAGTATCTAAATAAAAGTGTATGTTTTAAATGATCCCTTAACAGGCAGGATTTGCTTACTGAATTTTTGCATCCGAATATTTCCAGTACTTTTTATTTGTTTCTTTAATATTATAATTATTATTATTATTATTATTATTATATGGTGGTAAAACGTGGTCTTCTCTTCAATTTCTCCTTCCCATCATCCTTACTTATTACCCTCCTCCTCTCTCTCCCCTGCTCCCTGCCCCCACTTACATCAGCTCACTGTCACAAGCAATTCTCAATTGAACTGTTCCCCAAGACTCACCATACACTGCTGGTAGGGAGCCAGGTAATGTTAAAGAAACGTTTGTCATGCATCTGCATAATTATAGTGCTATTAAAATCTACATGCCAGAGGCTATTGGAACCTGTCAGTCAAAGTAAAAATTACCTTCCTGGGGACAAGTTCCCTTTAACGTTACCAAGAACTCATGTTGGAATTAGGAGAATATGGCTGTGGGTGACAAGACTTATGGATAGCTAAAGGATGTTGTGCTTAGTTTTCCAGTCATCAGAACGATGTATAAACTTTACCAATGTTACAAAAGAGGTTACCCCTATTATGAAATAGTAACATAACAGACCCACCTACCCCTGATTGGGCAATTGGGCAGGACAGAGTTAAAGCAGTTGACTCTTTAATAATATTTAACCAATTTCAATAGGATATGGGAAAAATATATGATTGCTGGGGTCTTAGCTGCTGTACCGCACACAATCAGAAGAAAGGGGAATCGCAAATCTGCTCAGGATTTCAGAATTTCAGCTGCACTGTATACCAATCTGTAACTTCCATAGAAGTCAATGGGGCACAGGAAGGAGCTCATTGTATCCTGTGGATACATTTTATTAGTGAGTGAATCCCCGTAAGACATAATTTACATTTCCTAACCTAAAACAGCTGTTTAATGAATTAAGGCCAAATACTTAACAACAGATCCCTTTAGATACTTACTAGGAAACCCTTGACCATCATACCCATTGCTAGTGCCGTGTGGAAAAATACTGGGCATTCCAAGGATCGCTGAAAGGAAAAGAAAAATGGTTAGGTATGACTTTCATGCCCTTACATAATCTCTGTGGGTAAAAAAAAAAAAAAAAAATACTCCTCTGATGAAGGGCAATAGTTAAAAACATCATCAACACCAGTCTATTTTTCAAAGTATTGGGAAATATGAGACTAAATATGGCAATATTTAAAAAGAATACATTAATAAATAAAGGAATAAATTATTATAATATATACCGTATATACTTGAGTATAAGTTGACTCGAGTATAAGCCAAGGCACCTAATTTTAACACAAATAACTGGG
The DNA here is from genome assembly GCF_040894005.1 of Engystomops pustulosus. Classification (NCBI taxonomy): domain Eukaryota; kingdom Metazoa; phylum Chordata; class Amphibia; order Anura; family Leptodactylidae; genus Engystomops; species Engystomops pustulosus. Next base: position 91,829 of record NW_027285171.1, on the reverse strand, counting down.
GAAATCTATTAACTTGAGTATAAGCCGAGAGTGGGAAATGTATTGGTCACATGCCCCCCAGTATGTAGCCAGCCGCCTATGCCCCCCTCCGTATGTAGCCAGCCGCCTGCCACCCCCCTTTATAGCCAGCCGCCTGCCACCCCCCTTTATAGCCAGCCGCCTGCCACCCGCCTTTATAGCCAGCCGCCTGCCACCCCCCTTTATAGCCAGCCGCCTGCCACCCCCCTTTATAGCCAGCCGCCTGCCACCCCCCTTTATAGCCAGCCGCCTGCCACCCCCCTTTATAGCCAGCCGCCTGCCACCCCCCTTTATAGCCAGCCGCCTGCCACCCCCCTTTATAGCCAGCCGCCTGCCACCCCCCTTTATAGCCAGCCGCCTGCCACCCCCGTATATACCCAGTCGCCTGTCCCCGCTGTGTATATAGCCAGCCGCCTGCCCACCCACCTGTATATAGCCAGCCGCCTGCCCGCCCCCCCCGTATATAGCCAGCCGCCTGCCCGCCCACCTGTATATAGCCAGCCATCCGCCTGCCCCCCCCCCCCCCCCGAGGAGAGGAGAGCCGAGGATGGAGCTGAAGACAGAAGAGGACCTGCGGTGAGCATCGGAAAGGTGATTACAGAGGGTTTTTTTCGTCATTGACTCGAGTATAAGCCAAGTTAAGGTTTTTCAGCACATTTTTTGTATACTAGATATAGATAGACTAGATATATACATACATACACATACATATATATACACATATATATACACACACATATATACACTAGATATATATAGAAATATATTTATTTATTATTCATTCTTTATTGGTAATTATGAAAAATGTATTAATTTTAAATACTGTCATATTTATTCTCATTTATTATATTGTATTTTGTATAATCTGTGCTTGGGAGCCACTGGACATTATATGTAATTTTATACCCTCTGGTTACATGGAATGACAAAAGCCTTAGACTCATTACTGCATTCCTTTAGAGGTTTGAGACAGGAGAATTTCTATATATTCCTCGGGCAACCGACTCAGTCACTGTTTAGCTGTACTATGGTATAGGTTGCCAGAAGGAACCCATAATGTAGATAGAAAATGGAAAAGATGAATAGACCATTATGCTACTTCATACAAGGAGAAAAGAACAGAAGGCTGAAACACACTTTTTGCTAATCCCAGATAATTTAGGCCCTGAGGATATATTTGTGTGCAAGAAGTCTTGTAAGCACATATGCCAAACATAGTTTTTGTGCCAACAAAGCCTTTCACACAAATAAAACACATATGCCCTATACTACATCAGCTTACCTGGGTCTTCTGAGAGCATAAAAAACCTATCGGTGGCCAGTTAAAAAAAAATTAAAAATGTACCGTATTAACGCATGTATAAGCAGAGTTTTTCAGAAAAAAAAAAAATTGCTGAAAAACCTTATCTCGGCTTATACACGAGTCCATGCGTTCTGCCAGGCGACGCACACTATGATGTGGTGGTGTCGCCGCTGATGATGTCATAGTATGCGCCGGCCAGCAGATTGCGTGGACGTGTCTCTGCCAGATGTTACCACAGAGAGAAGACCAGCCGCGGGGACTGGACCATCGGGGAGCCGCGCCAAGCATCGGGACCGCCCGAAGGAAAGTATGAAAGTACTTAAGGGCGCTGGCTACATACTACAGGGGTCTGTGACCAATACATTTCCCACCCTCGACTTATACTCCAGTCAATATGTTTTACCAGTTTTTGGTGGTAGAATTAGGGGCCTCGGGCTTATACTCAAGTATATACGGTACTTACCATTGCGGTCCTTCCTGGAGTCCCCCGCTGCCATCTCTCCAGTCCGTGGCTGTAAGCATTAGGCTGGCCGAGGAGGTGGGCCATGCCCACCCATCCCTATTCTGAGAATTGTATCACGCAGGACAGCTGGGTGTGGCCGGCCACCTTGGTGGGCCTGGGCTGAACGCAGCACAGCTTCCATGCCCCTGTTTGATTACATGGGGCATGGACCGGAGTGATGGCAGCGTGGGTCGCCAGAAGGGACCACAAAGGTAAGTAAATGTTTATTTTTTTAATCAGCCCCCTTCTTGCCACCAACAGGTTTTTTATGCTCTCAGACAACCCCTTTAATGACCTTATAGTGGCATAGGGATATATCATTCCCTTAGTTTAGTTCTGAAGGGATTCATTCTCTTGATGGAAATTGCCTCTGTAGGCCCATGTTTTTAGGCTTACAGAGTCTTAAAGACGATGCATACTCTGCTGGGGATTCTAGGTAAGGAATATAAAAATTACCATGGTGGGAAAATGAAAACTAGGCCTCCAGTGGTGCCTTAACCCCTTACAAATGGGAAAAAGTAGTATTCCAGCACTCCAACGGATGTTAACAAATCTTTTCTACAGCTTTAAAAAAGTCCATGGTGCACAACAAAATATACAGCCCTGCGAAATGAAGATACAGTGCGCATGCACCAGCACTTCCGAGAGCTTGGTGACATCCCCAACTCTCAGAAGGGAGGGTGGAGAGGTTTCAAGCACGCAATGCACGTGCATAGTTATGCTAGTGACCAAGCGCCCTGTGTCAGGGGACATTTGCCTAGTGTATAAATCAATTTTTTGATGAAACTGCGGATTTCTGTGCCTTATCAAGACCACCTCCAGCATCAGCTTACCTACCTCTGTGAAAAGTCATGTTTGGGTCAGAATGACCTTTTTGAAATGGTACATATCCTTTAAGACTAGCTAGCTGCTAGCACCAATGACGGGTATTAGCAGTGGGTGTTGGTATAAGGCCACTCACCTCTGTATGAAACCTCCGCACCTCTGTGCTGTTCATGTACGTTAAGGAGTTAAATAAGGCAGCTCCCTTTACACCGATGTCTGGCCTTTAAGAAGCCTAGTGACATTACCAGGGATTATAGCCACACCAGTCTTTTCCAAACGGTAACCTCCATAAGGAAAATGAATTCCTTCCTGACCTACATATACAGACTCTCACCTAGGCAAACCAGCTCCCCACAATGAACTGATACTGAAATTGCACAGTTGGGATGGTTTTGGAAGATACTTAATGATTAACATTACACTTATGATCATCTTAAGGGAGGTGGAGGTTTTTATTACTCATTTGAACTGAAATAAACATTCAAGTAATTGCAGTATGTTACACGCGTCATTTTCTCTGAATACTAACCTGCAAGGTCACTCAACTCAATGTCGGAGGCACTGGTCAAAGCCTCTTCCAGTTCTGGATCAAGAGTTAGCTTCTCCTCTGCACATAAATCTTTGGGCTTTTGCTTGGGGACAAAGACTTTCCCTGTAAAAAAACAAAAACAACATTTTAGTGAAATAATTCAATGTTGCAGGAAGCCAATACAAATCCTCAATGACAATTTCATATTAGCTGTGACCAGTAGGTGGCGCAATCACCACTGGGAGTGTTGTGTGTTCAGTTGTCTGCTTTACCAAATGATTATTGTGGGACCATTGCAGATTTGCAGAACATATGATTTCAATCAGTATTTTTAGCAACGAGAACGTCTCATAAAACATATATTCTGTTTATTCACATCTATCTTCCAGAACAGAACATAGCTTCCTGCTGCCTTAAGACTTAAAGAGAACTTGTCACCAAGTGCAAAACACTGACATCACTCATGTGTCCCTGACAGTCCAGCTGCTCATACCCTGTTTCCCCGAAAATAAGACAGTGTCTTATATTAATTTTTGCCCCTAAAGAGGCGCTAGGTCTTATTTTCAGGGGATGTGTTATTTTCCATGAACAAGAATTTACATTTATTGTTGAACAAAAAATCTACTTCTCTAACATCCTCATAACTCTCCAAAATCTGAATTTCCAGCTGTGTTTCTTGTGACTCCATTACTATTAGAATCATTGGCCCCAATCTCTCATGTTTAGTAAAAGCACTTTCCATAAATGACCCTTCCTGTCCTGGCAGCTGCTGGTATCACATTTGCAGCACAACATCCAGTGATTTTATCCCATGAATTCTTCCCCATGTCACAACCTTCTGCAGCATCTAAAAGATTTACTAATGTTAATGTATGGCACAGGGGGGGCTGCTGCAATGGCTGCCGCTAGGTCTTATTTTCAGGGGAGGCCTTATATTTCTAAGTCTGAACAAAATTGTACTAGGTCTTATTTTCGGGGGATGTCTTATTTTAGGGGAAACAGGGTAGTAGTCAAGGAGGCGGTAACCTTATATCTTCACTGGAGGAGTCTCTTGGTATGTTATATTCTTTTGGGGCCATATATTAAATAATTTAAAATTTCTTCAACAAACAAAAACAAAATTTAACAAAAAGTCCATAAAAAAAACTTTCCATTTTACTAAAATGGACAGTGTAACATAAAGCTCAGATACAGGTGTGAACTGAGCCTTGTCACAAAAATTTGTGACTTTTTACAAAGAGTCGCATCTTCCACACTAGCCATTCCAATTTAACCCCTATAACAAATTTGACTAAAAAACAAAAAGGGATGTGAAAGAACAGAATGCTATACAATGACATAAGAATCAATGGTTTTTATGCTCTAGGTAGGCATTTAAGCCCTGTTTGAAGCCTTGTTTACTGCTGTGAAAGCAGCTCCGAAGGTGGAATACAGGCAGTCCCCGGGTTACATACAAGATAGGGTCTGTAGGTTTGTTCTTAAGTTGAGTTTGTATGTAAGTCGGAACTGTATATGTTATCATTGAAATCCCAGCCAGAACTTTTTTGGCCTCTGTGAAAATTGGATTTTAAAAATGTTGGGTTGTCATAAGAATCAATATTAACACTTAAGCTTCATTACAGACACCCGTGATAACTGTTTCAGCTGTTTATTGTAGCCTGGAACTAAAGTACAATAAATTGCCAATATCCAGAGGTCCGTTTGTAACTATGGGTCGTATGTAAGTCGAGTGTTCTTAAGTAGGGGACCACCTGTACTGAGTTTTATACAACATGCTGTGCAGGAGGACACCCTAATCGTGGTTCTATCTGACCTATTGTGTCATTAAAAGGGGTTTTCCAATGAATGAACCTTCTCAAATGATAACCCCTAGTAATGTTTACACCCCGTATTTACAATTTCACAAATTTTATTGATGTTTTAGCTCCTATAACTCAGACACTTCCTGGTCCATCTAGTGTTGTGAGATGCTGTGTGCTGACAATGTGGTTAGATTATCAGGGTACAGGTTTATATACACTTTCATTTACCTTCTGAACCCTATGAACTTGTACTAGTATTACAGAAAAAGACAGATGAGACAGATTAGAGATGAAGAGATCCATGAGATGGATATAACACACAATGACACACCTATAAAATACACTATAAGCTTTGCTATATGCCAGCTTCCCCTGCAACCAAAAGTGTATACACCAGGACTCAGGTAGGTTGGAATTAGGTTTGTGAAATGCTGTATTTTTGTTAACAACAGTGAATTAGAGAATGTGTTTTGTTATCCTGAGTATATTTAACCCCTTTATGACCGCCCTATCGGGAATCTACGTCGGTCATTAAGGGTACTTCTTCTGATGCGACGCCTTTCTACGGCGCCGCATCAGAAGAAGATTTCAGTACATCGGGTTATTATAGTGCCGGTGTCGGGCTGTGATATCACAGCCCAGACCCGGCACTAACACCCGGGATCGGAAAAACTCCGATCCCGGGTGTTTAACCCCTTACACGCCGCGGTCAAGCATGACCGCGGCGTGTAAGCGTGTCCCCCGTGGATCGGACCCCCCCGATGTGCTTACCGGGGGATCCGATCCCTCCTGCCGCTGCCCCGGGTCCCGACGAGTGACCCGAGGCTGTCGGCTCCTCTTCTCGCCGGGTCCTGCCTTCCTGGCAGGACCCGGCTGTAAGTAACTGAGCATGCGCGGCATGCTCAGTTACTTACACTATACACTGCAATACAAGTGTATTGCAGTGTAAAGGCTTGAATAAGCGATCGGATGATCGCTTATTCAAGCCAAAAGGTTGAAAATATGTGAAAGTAAAAAAAAAAAGATTAAATTGTTTTATAATAATAATTAAATAAATAAAATAAAGTCCCATAATCTCCCCAGTTACACATATAATGCAAATACAGTATATAAAACACAAAAAATGTACATATTTGGTATCACCGCGTCCGTATTAATCTGTACAATAAATCTAAATCAATATTGAACCCGCTCGGTGAACGATGAAAAAAATAACTACGTAAAACTTCCCGTAATATACAATTTTTCATCAAACACTATCACAAAAAATGTTCTAAAAACTGATCAAAAAAAGCTACATTCCCTAATATGATACGACTGAAAAGAACAACTCTTTTCGCAAAAAATAAGCCCTCAACCAGATCTGACAACAGAAAAATACAGAAGTTATGGCCCTAAAAAGTTGTCAATAGTAAAAACAATGCGATATTCTCCAATATTGGTTTTGCTCAGGAAAATTGAGCAAAGATAAGAAAAACTATATAAATGGGGTATCACCGCAATCGTAGTGAACCAGAGAATAAAGATAAAATATTATTTTTACGTTACGGTGAACGGGGGGAAAAAAATGCTAAAAATCCAAAATAAAAATTGATGATTTTGTTTGTGTCCCCCTTGAAATAGTTAATAAAATCTCATGAATAAGCTATAGACCCCCTAAATGAATTATCTATACATTGTATTTCATTCCGTAAAAAATAAGCCCTCATATGTTTGCATTACCAAAAAAAAATAAAAATGTATAGGCTGTACAATGTGACAATACAAATCTGCTGTGAATGGCGCCTCCATTCATTCTATACTCGGCCGTCGCCCGTACAGCAGTTTACCACCACATATGTGGTATCAGTACACTCGGGAGGAATTGGGCATCAAACGTTGCAGTGCGTTTCATCATTTAATTTATTCTGAAAATGTCAGTTTGGCCTAAATGAATGTATTTTCCAAAAAAATTCCATAGTTTCTAAATCGCAGGTCCATATTGTTTTAACCCATGTGAAACACTTAAAGGGTTAATGGACTTAATAGAAGTTGTTTTACATACGTTGAGGGGTGAAGTTTCTATAGTGGGGTAATTTATGGGGTTTTACTATTACTTAGGCCTTACAAAGTCACTTGGAAGCTGAGTTTTCCCTCAAAATGTGAGTTTTGGCAATTTTCATGAAAATGAGAAAAATCGCACCTAGAGTTCTGCACCTCATAACATCCTAGAAAAGTGAGAGGATGCATAAAATATCATCCCAACATAAAGCAGACATTCCGTAAATGTAATTTATCAAGCTTTTTGGGTAGTTTTACTTCCTGTCTGGAAAGCAGAACATTTCAAACTAGGAAAATGAAGAATTTTTACAAACTTTTGCCAAATTTTCACTATTTTTCAGAACGAATCTCAAAACTTATCACTTAAATTTTATAACTAACATGAAGTACAATGTATCACGAGAAAACATTCTCAAAATCACCGTGATATGTTAAAGCGTTCCGAAGTTATAACCAATTATCGTGAGACATGTCAGATTTGAAAAATCGAGTCTGGTCATTGAGCTGAAAACTAGTGTCGGTGATAAGGGGTTAAGACTCTTGTCTTCATGGGAATACCCCTTTAAAGGAAACCTGTCAGTACAAAATTAACCTGATAATCCGCTACCAGAGTTTTATCAAAGCTGCCTAACAACTTCCAAATCAAGTTTCTTTCATGGCCCACTGTGGTGGCATCATCCAGAAAATTGGCTTTGAAGTGAGATGTAAAATGTGTCACGGGTGCTCCTGCGACCCTCCTCTCGGTTCACAGGCGCACCTGTGTTCCTGCCCGTGCCACCTCAGCGTTGTGGCAGGCTCTCTCACCTGCCCACAATCAGGCCTGTGTGTCCCCCCGCCTCCTAGGTTGCGTGACGGCTTCTAGAGATTTAAAAGGCCATCTCGCCGCTAATAGGCACTGGCCACCTGGAAATCTAATAACCAGCCTCTTCTCTTATGACCCGCCAGATCTTTGTGCCGGCATGCCACTGAGAAAGCTGTGTTCCTTTCCCTCTGCGTTTAGACTAATTTCCCCTTGTGACCTCGATTCCGTACCCGACTTCGCTCCTGTGCTGCCTGTCCTGACCTTCTGCTACGTCCCCGACTCCGATCCCGTGCTGCCTGTCCTGACCTGCCTGTCCCCGACTCAGTCTCTGCCTCACGATTCGGCAACTTGCCTTGGCCACCACCACAGACAAAGTCCTGCCTGTGGAGTGACCTGGTGGTACCACACCGCAGCAAGTCCAACTCGCTTTAGGGCGCTTGCCACTTAGGCTCCCAGGTGTCACCTTACTTCATCATCCGCGGTGGTTCAGTGGGTCCGCTGCTCCTGAATCCTGACAAAATGGGTTTATAAAGTCAAGGAGGCGGAGATTTTAGAACTGAATTCAAGCTCTCCGCACCTTATGGAGAGCAGGTAAGTGATGTCCCTGGATGCAGGACTGTCAATTAGGTGTTACTCTTCTTGACAACTTACTGGTAGTGGTTTATTAGGTCATTTGTTACTGTGACACATACACCTACACCACCATAGTGTGGTGAGTGAAGTGGTATTTATATAGCACTTGTCTCATGTATAAACAGCCTGCAACACCCACCCTAACCAACCTGGAAAAAATTTATCTGTAAGTACATTTAAAAGAATGGAAATCTTTTCCAAGTTTACACATGAAAACCCCAAATGTCCGTGGTTAGTGATACGCAAATTCGAAAGGAAGCTGAACAATAGTGTGATATAAGCAGCTCTGCAGAGACCATGTCTGAGCACACAGGAAGCAAACATTGATCAAATGCAGATCTACGGCCATTATTACTAAGTGCATGTCCTGTCCATAAGCTGCTGATTACTGGCTCCACACTTACATCCTCTCAATCCACTTTTATCTTCAACATTTCTGGGACCGTCCCTTCTCTGGACCTTCTGCCATAGACTCTAGCCCTATTCTTTCTCACCCTTAAAAAATGAACTTTACTGAAAATGATTTAACAAGCAGAAAAAAACAGGTTGGACAAAAACAAGGCCATCTACTCCAAGGTCACATAATAAGACAGACATCATTGTAACGGGCAAATAAAATATTCCCAGTTGAAGCTTTGCCCCCCACCATGAGGGTTCATTGTTGGTACACACAGCATGGGAGCTCCTGCCAGTTATCATTAGTCAGACCAAGTTCTAGGAATGCAAATATCAAATCTGCAAGTGTATAGAGGGCTAATAAAGGGGCAAAAGAGACAAAGAATCTGAAGAACAATGCATAACCCCAAATCCTGCCTGTATTGCCCTGTGAAAGGCTTGGGAAAAATATAGAATAGGTGTCTATCCGAGATACGACTCGGGGAAGGACTCCGATTGAACAATGGTTTAAATGTTTCCTAGCAGGTGTAAACAGGTTTGTTCACTTCTGTCCACAGTACAATGTAAAGGAGCTACTTGCCCGACAAGTCTATGGCCAATTACTAAGAGGACAATCTAATAGTAACAACCAAGGAAAGCGGAATGGAAGGCAGAACAATGGGGAACTGTCCAACAATCATTGTATCTTCTACTGCCATCTATAGTTTCATCCTCCAACACATAATACAAAGCGGATTACTTCCTAAGAATTGTAATAGGTTTTAAATCACTAGGCTTCCTAAAGGCAGAACATTTGCTGCCTTCTGCCCTTTTCCCCCCAATTTAAATCTGGTACTAGATGCAAGAGGGAAGATTGGCATCCACCTTCCTCCATACTCCTCATTTACATTAAGCCCCAGCCAAATGGCCGGAAAAAAAAAAAAAAAGATTTATTGCTTTGGTTTACAGATCTAGGTGATAATGAAATACAGAATGTCCAGAATGGCATTTACAAGCATGTGTGATATTTGCCACGTCAGGACAGTATTTGATGGCAACATATTAACAGGTGCTTTAATCTCAACTCTCAAGACTATTTAAGGAGGAAAATTTATATAATTCATTATGGAATAATATTTCTTGATTATCTTTTAGTCAAGTTAGGGTAGCTGTCCAATCCCAGACTTTGGAATATTTTAGCTAAGCACCACCACAAATGTACCAAGGCGATGCTTGTATGTTGTACCAATGTTGTAAAGTGCTACGGAATATGATGGCGCTTTATAAAGATTATTACTATGAATAAAGATTATTATTAATTGGTCTAAACATGGATTCTCTGCTGGTTGGTAATCTACTTTTGTCTTTTAGGACACAATCACATGTGGCCTTTGAACGGCTCTTTGAAATGCAACTCAAACACAAGGGGTGGTGCTTGGCCCATGAAACGCATATGCATTTGAGCCAAGCCCCCATCCCCTATGCGTTTAAATTGTGTTTCAAAACACAATTCAAATGCCAAGTGTAAAAGTGGCCTAAAAGACAATGTAGATTACTAGAGCAGCAGATTACACACAAAGCAGTTCCTGCGCTGCAGCTTCTGATACCAACTAAAAGGTGGAAGTGCGAGATGTCATCGGATATCAACGACTTGTTCTGTAAAACGAATGTAAGGGATCCCTGCACCAATGGTGTGGTTGCTCTGTTAAAACCAAAATCACAGATCAACCACAGTTTTAAAAAATGACTACAACACTTATTCGAACATTTTTTTTACACAAATAATGTCAGATTTTTGTCAACTAACATTGTATACATAAGACATTCCTGTTAACACATAAACATAGCTCAATCTGTATAGCAATCTCCCAGCATGATCGGGTACCCTTCTCTCACGGAGGTCTTTGAAATTTCCCTTGAAATACCTTCCACATACACTACTGGGCTTGGTAGAAATAAGTGGTTGGCCACCTTCCAAGAATCTGCAGGACAGACACAGACCTGCATGTTATTGTATTCCACCAAGCCAAACAATGTATTACTGCAGTAGCTAGGATGATATCATTCAGGAAGAAACCAACCCGTATTATCAGGATGTACACAATCATACATACACTCCCACAAACCTCATATTACTCATCAAACATTACATCAGAGTACAGATCCCTCATACAGTGCCTGCATGGAGCACGGCTTTACCCTCAGATGGTGTCTTGCATCACTCACATAGGGAACAGTGTGTGTACCCTTCTACTCCACTCCAAACACAGACTACTATTGCCATCTTGATATCCAATAACACTATGGATGGCGTTTCAGTGAACCCACATTCTTGTATAACAGTGTCTATAATTATCCTCCATCATCTACCCTATATACATATATAACTGGGGTGATTGAAAGCAGTCTGGAACTACAGATGTGCCCTGCACATCTTATAATCGTTTCTCCTAACACCATCAGAATTAATGGAAGATGACAATGGCGTGACGAACCAGGTGACACATAAGAAGAGAGCAGGAGAAACAATACAGGGGAGAAGTAAACAATAGTTATTTCACTATACTGCCCCCTGTGGCACTTATGGGAATATTTTATATTAAAATTTGACTGAAATTTTTAAAGTAAAAACAGCACCATATCCTTCATATGAATTAGATTTCTTAAGGTCTTAATGTAACATTTTATTAACATATACATTTGTTACCATGGTGCTAACATATGTGTTATTACATACGTTAACCCCTACGGGACACAGCATCTTTTGGCCTTAAGGACGCGGCCCCATTTTTCAAATCTGGCCTGTGTCACTATAAGTGGTTATAGCGTGGGAACGCTGTGAGATATCCAGGGGATTTTGAGATTGTTTTCTCGTGACACATTGTACTTCAAATTAGTTTAAAAATTTGGAGGAAATCTTTTGCGTTTAGTTATGAAAAAAAACAAAATTTGGCAAAAATTTTGAAAAATTCTTTATTTTCAACGTTCTAAATTCTCTACTTTTGATTCAGAAAGTCATAGCACCCAAATAAATTCATAACTTACATTTCCCAAATGTCTGCTTTATGTTGGCATGGTTTTTTAAGATTCCACATATTTTACTAGAATGTTATGAGGCTCAGAATTTGGGTGCCATTTTTCACATTTTTTGTAAAATCGCCAAAACCCGTATTTAGATGGACCTGCTCAGTTTCTAATTCACACTGAGAGGCCTAAATAATAGCGAGACTCGTAAATTACCCCATTATGGAAACTACACCCCTCAACGTATGAAAAACCACTTTTAAGAAGTTTGTTAACCCTTTACGTGTTTTATAGGGGTTAAAACAAAATGGAGGTGGAGTCTGCAAATTGTAATATTTTTTCACAATACACTCATTTTGGGTGGAAAATTAAACATTTGTAATGGATAAAATGAAAAAAGGCTCCACAAAGTTTGATACCCAATTTCTCCCGAGTACACCGATACCCTATATGTGGTGGTATCCTGCTGTATGGGCGCACGGCCGGGCATAGAAGAGAAGGAGGCGCCATCCAAATCAGATTTGCTATGTCACATTGTACAGGCTATAATTTTTTTCTTTTTTTTATTGAGGACCTATAGGGGCTTATTTCTTTTGCCACATGAGATGCACTTTTCTAATACATAATTTTGGGGCATCTATAGCTAATTGGTGAGATTTAATTAACTCTTTGGTGGTGGAGGAAATGAAAATCATCAATTTTTAGGAAAATTTTTATGTGTTTTTTTTTTTGGCCGTTAACCATACCATGAAAATAGTATATTATTTTTATTCTATGGGTCACCACGTTTATGAAAATACTTCATTTATATATATTTTTTTATTTTTTCCCATTTTTACTGAATAAAAAGTAATTTGGCAAAATTGTTGTTAATTTTAGCATCACCGTCTTTCATATGCATAATTTTTTTATTTTTCACCTCACAAATCTGTTTAAGGGCTTATTTTTTGCAAGAATGATAGCTCTTTTTAGTGGTCTTATTTTAGATTGCGTAACTTTTTAAAATCACTTTTTTAGAGCATTTTTAAAGGGCATTAATAAAAAAATCATCTTTATCAGAGAGAGTTTTTTTAGGTTGTTTTTTTACGGGGTTCACTTTGCGGATCTAATAACGATTCTGTTTTATTATACAGATTGTTACGGACGCAGGGATACCAAATATGTGGGGGTTTTGTGTATTTTATTCAATTGTACTGAATAAAAACTAATTTGGAGAAAATCTTATTCATTTTAGCATCACCATCTTTTTATATGCATAACTTTTTTATTTTTTGGCAGATAAATCTTGTTAGGGGCTTATTTTTTGCGAGAACAGTTGTTCTTTTTAGTGGGCTTATTTTGGAGTGCATAACATTTTTTAAATCACTTTTTAGAGCATTTTTTATAGGGTATTAATTAAAAATTATCTTTTTTCGGAATGTTTTTTGCGTTTTTTTCCTCCGGCGTTTACCGTGCGGGTCCAGTAACAATTCTGTTTTATTATGCAGATTTTTACGGACGCGGCAATACCAAATATGCAGGTTTTTTTTGTGTTTTTATGTTTTTTATACTTTATTAAGTTTTTTTTATGGGAAAGTGACATTTTAAGGGCTTATATTTTATGTATTTATTTTTTATTTATTATAATGTGTAGTGTTAAGTGTTTTTACATATTTTTACTTCTACATACTTGAACTTAAACCAGTGATGCTCTGATCACTGGTTTAAGTTCAATACACTGCTCTACAATACTATTTTATTGTAGAGCAGTGTAATCTGTCTGAGCAAGCTTGCGCATGCTCAGACAGTTTACAGTCAGACCCGGAAGGGGTCTGGCTGCCATGGAGACCGAGCAGCTCCGGGGCACATGCCAGTCCTCGGAGCTGCCCAGAAGTGGATCGGATCCCCTGGTAAGCGGCACGGGGGATCCAATCCACAGCGCAAACACCCTTACACGCCGCGGTCATGTTTGACCGCGGCGTGTAAGGGGTTAACACCCGACAGCTGACAGCCGCTGCTTCTGGTACCGGCTCCGTTCGTGAGCCGGTGCCAGAAGCAGGACGTTATAGAACGTCCCCGTGCGCTAAGCATCTAGCCCCGGGGACGTACTATAACGTCCTGGTGCGCCTAGGGGTTAATAGTTTGCGTTTTGTAAACACAAAATGTTAACAGCCATTTCATTACAGAAATCTCTTTTCAGCTGTTGCTGAACCTTACACATGATTTGTCCACTTTCAGCAAATCAGGATAAACATTAGTCGTTGGTCATGCAATGGACACGCAGATGCACGGCTCGTTATATCACAGAGTAATCAGAGCTGCCAGTTATAACAAGCTGTGCACCTGTGTGACATCACATGACCACTGAAAGTAAACAATGAAGCCTCCTATAGAATGACAGCAAGCAGAGATCTAGAAAACTGAGGAATTGATACAGTAAGCATATTGGAAAATTGTGCAACTTTTTATTACACAAACAATATAAAATTATTTCTTGAAAGTGGACCGCCCCAGTAAATATTTCTGTGGCGTTTTAGTTCCACAGGTTGCATCCACACGTGGCGTTCTGACGCACAAGTCTTCATGTTACAATGCGTTTGGCTGCTTTGTACCAGCCAAACGCACAGTAACATGAAAACACGTGCGACGCCATATGTGAATGCACCCTACATCTTTACAGCCACTGTCTCCCATCTGCAGTAATATGAAAAGATTACATTTCATTATTCTGCCACGCAATTTGTCCATAAAACATCAGGAAAAATATTCCATTCATCGTGTGGTTGAATGCAGTTCCAGCAGCAGAATAGACCTGTTGGGAAGCATTGTATTTCTAACCACATCAAAGTGCAGGAAAGCACCAAGCTCCGAATCATGAAGGGGGTATGCATTTCTGGCAGGGAACACTTGGCTCTGCGGTTTGTGTAGTCTTGCTAGAATGAGCAGATCTGTAGTGAACAGCTGTATTATACACTACTACACTGCTGCCCTCAGCTAAACAGGCTGAGCCAATGCACAATACATCTCGTATAGTATAACAGCCACATAAGTAGATACACGCCTGACAATTTCAGGCAAGTGGGCCAACAAGAAAACCGTATGGCAGTAGTCTGAAGGGGCCATGGAGGTAGAAGGATCCGAGAAGATCAGTGCTGGACAAGAGGCCACTGGTTTAGTTCCTCTGGGGTTATACATGTTAAAAGAACGCAAAGCAGAGACACTGGAGAAGAAACACAGAATAAATGTGATATTACATACACAATACTCTCTTCATGTAGTAGCAGGAATCTAACAAGCAAGAACAACTAGTCTATCTATTTATCAGCATCTATTATTTCTACAGGTAAAGACAAGATCAGACAGCACACGGGGGAAGATCTCAGACATGAATCACCATGGCTCAAAATTAAATGAACAGGACAATCATATTTTTATATAAACAGCTATACTGGAGACATTTAATTGAATAAGAGAGTATTTTATCCATGAACCAATGTCGTTAAAGGAAACTTACCATATCGGATCTACCCATTTAGGTAGATCCGATGGCAGGTTCAATTAATGAACGGCATTGGAGCCATTTTTAGGGCTAATCCATGAGTGCCCTCTAGAAATCTTTTATAACCCTAATATGCAAATATGTGAAAGAGGCTACTGGAGCGTGGATTAGCCAGCGTTGAAGCTACACGGCGCGGCTACTCCACGCCCCAGTAGCCTCCTTCACATATTTACATATTAGGATGATAAAAGATTTCTAGAGGGCACTCATTATTGATTAGTTCTAAAAAGCGCTCCTACAATGACATCTTCAAAGCGCAGCTCCTGGTAGCTTCGTGCACTTGTCTGTGCTCTGCATAGACTATTTATGGTGGCTGCGCATACTCGGCCCAGAGCCGGAGCTACTGAGCATGTGCAGAACTCCAGCTTTGGCTCCTGGTAGCTGTATGCTGAAGATGTCATAGTAGGATGATCGAAACAGGCTACTGGGGGCGTGGAGCAGCCGCTCTGGTTAGCTTCAGCTCCGGATTCTCCACGCCCCAGTAGCCTCTTTCACTAATTTGCATATTAGGGCAATTAAACATTTACAAACTTATCTGCCACTGAAACATTAAAAAGTGCTCAAACGCCATTCATTAGTTGCACCAGCCACCGGATCTACCTTAATAGGTAGATCCGAGATGTTAAATGACACAAGAAAATGGCCTATTTATAACCATAAATATAACCGCTAAATCACTAAATGCTTTCCTGGAGCTCAGGCAAGATGGCAGTCTCCATGGAAAGGAAATAGAAGACAATCTACCAACAAAAAGTAAGGGATCAGAAAAGGGATATATTCTGTTATCAGGGGTTATAGAGTCAAAATGAAGATTGCGACACATTACCTTTAAAGGGCACCTACCACCACAAATCTACCTATAAAGGTAGATCGGGTGGTAGGTGCATCAATGGGACGTGAGGATAGCCCTTTTAAGGGCTAATCCTCACGTCCCCTCACTTTTTTGGTAACTTTTATTCCACATATATTTAAATTTACTTATGCGGCTACCGGGGCGTGGAGTAGCCGCATATGAGATTACATGAGGCGGCTACTCCACGCCCCGGTACCCACTTTACCCCTCCTACTCACCCATCTTCGGCGCGCAGCTCCGCATAGCTGCGCGCCCTCGTCCGGCGACCCTGCCGTCTGCGCATGCGCGGTCACTGCTCCGAAACAGGCGCGGGCCTGCTCTTCTGCGCATGCGCAGACGGCAGGGTCGCCGGACGAGGGCGCGCAGCTACGCGGAGCTGCGCGCCGAAGATGGGTGAGTAGGAGGGGTAAAGTGGGTACCGGGGCGTGGAGTAGCCGCCTCATGTAATCTCATATGCGGCTACTCCACGCCCCGGTAGCCGCATAAGTAAATTTAAATATATGTGGAATAAAAGTTACCAAAAAAGTGAGGGGACGTGAGGATTAGCCCTTAAAAGGGCTATCCTCACGTCCCATTGATGCACCTACCACCCAATCTACCTTTATAGGTAGATTTGTGGTGGTAGGTTTCCTTTAACAAACGTAACACAGAAAGCTTTTCTCTCCATATATAACAAAACAGTGGGGAAGAACGCTGAGCAAAGGTTACATCTACACAATAAATACTCTAATAAAACACTCATCCCTACCTTGTAAAACTTTACATTATGCTTTGCATAAAAGGGAACTCTGGATAAAGAGTGCACAATATAACACTAGAGCAGATTTCTATGAGAGTATGCAGCTAGTTTACTATCCAAGTTTCCTAGACATCTCCACTGACATGTCCAACTATGCAACTAAACCTGGAATCTTGGCTAGGAAGACTGCAACATCACTTTGTATTGGTTTATCTCATGGATAATGATGTAGGTAGGTGAATATAACGTAAAATATGTTGTACTACAGGGCGTAGGCAGAAAATTCTTTTAGATTCTATTGTTGACAATAATCGGAGTCTGCAATAAAAAAAAAAAGCCTGATGACCTCTGTGATCCAGTAGGCCATACATGGCATCACATACATGACCCATGTCTCTTATCTTCCACACTAGAAGTTAATGTTTTACAGATCTGTGACACCAGCCATCACGTCACTTTCTGCCCTTGTATAGCTGGCTGCAGTGTAGCCAGTGACGTATCAGGAAAGGTAATCTGTACAGGTAAGGGCATCCCTTCTGAAGGATTCCATGTAAGGAGCTGTAAAGGAAAGGTTTATGGTACCTCTGATATTCGCAACTCTGACTCATGCCATCCACAGTTAATCAGTTACAGAAACAGACTGGCCTAGTTATAGCTTCTGATATCTGCTTTGTGTACAATACTTGCTAGGAAACAGATATGGCATCAGGTATTATGAGCACACTTACAGCTGTAGCATAATATGTGGGTTAAATACTGAATATTTGCCTAGAAGGGAATGATGGTTTCCTCACAAATAAAAGAAAATCTACCATCAAAATGAACCATGATAAACCAGGGTCACTTACTGATAGGTCACTATGACTGTGGCAATCTTCTTATATCTGTTATCCACGGCCTCCTTCCTTCAAAAATCTATTTTGTAACATTATGCTAATGAAGGCTCTGGGGGGGGGGGGTACAGATTCACAGGCTGTTACATTCAGCAGAATATGTCTCATACAGCCCCCTACTCTCTACCTCTGCCTGTATAATCTAGCAGCACCAGGAAGTGCAGGGGAGTGGAGACCTCCTCTGCTTCTTGTAACAGCTTGTGAAGCTACAGCACCGAGGAGCCCTGAAAACAACCCCACAATAAGGATAATTTTAAAGTTGTTTTGAGAAACAAATTACAAAGTTGGTAAAATTTTGTAATCATGTTATATTTGTTAAATTTGATGCATACTAGACCATAAAAACACTCCCAGGTTTACCTTTTTTCTCTCCAGTAAATGGTACATAGTCTTCCCTGTCTTTTTGTGCCAGAGCTTCCTTTTCCAAGAACTCGAGCAGACTCTCCCTGTCAAAAGCTCCTGTGGCTTTCTTTACTGTTTGATCCTTCTGACGGAATCCGGCCGGCAGCAGAGCATTCTGTGATATGGAAATACAAAGAGTAATGCCAGAGTCTATTTACAGGCAATAAACAATGCAGAGATGACAAACACGGGGACAGCTGCAGGATGGCAAGTGCTATTTCTATTAGCATACCTCATAATAAAGAATAATGGTATTTTGTCACAGCATATTGGAAAAGAACTTCCAATTCTTTAAAAATCAGCTTCAAACTAAGAACTTTCCATTACCAATCTTTGGACCTCCTGTGCTTTAAAGGAAACCTACCATTTGTTTTCATGTATTGTTAACCAAACATACCTTAAGAATGCTGTAGCTACACTGATGCAGAAAAACAGCTTGCTTAATCCCTGAACCAAGTGGTTTTGCTCAAAAAACAATTATAAAATTCAGGACCTTGGCATAGCTGGGTGCCATACATAAACACATTATGGGACTTTCAGTTCCGGCTCCTGCATGTGAAGTCAGGGGACAGCAGAGCTCCGCAGCACAGAGCCCGTGAGCCGTCACCCCGTGGCCCACACGCCATAAAATGGCAGGAAAATTGGGTTTACCATGTCTGGTACGCAGCTCGATGATATATAACAGGCGGCTGGGGCATAGCAACGCCACAAACAAAGCGGGACCAGAGAAGCAGGGAAGATCTGCATGGCCAAGATGGCACCGCCACGCCGGGCAGCAGAGCCGCGAGGAGATCAAACAGAGGAGGACGGTGGAGAGTTGGACGCGAGCACTACTTCCAACCAGCAGCCACATATTAATTAGAAGCGTCTGGCTAAAGAAGTGGTGTGCAGAATGGGCCACACACTGCAAGAGGCGGTATCATCGTCCATAGTAGAGTCCCTGAGAACCTTGCAAAATGATATCAAAACCAATGCAAACAGAATAGAGGAAGCGGAGCAGCGTATATCCTCTATGGTGGATAACACGGCCAGAGTAATGGCCAGAGTAAAATCGCTAGCAGTGGATAATAGAAAAATCCCTGAAAAACTAGATGACCTGGAAAATAGGTCAAGACGCAGTAACCTGTGACTAGTGGGGCTGCCCGAGACCATAATGGGACTGGAGCTGCATAAGGTGTTCTCTGACACATTGCCAAGGCTGCTGGACATAGATGGACACCACCGAGACCAGTGCGCTCCCCATCTACGCAGTCATCAGGGGTTGGTGAGCGCCCCAGGCAGGCCATTGCGAAGTAGTTAAGCTATGCAGAAAAGGAACAGATCCTGAGGGTGTACAGGAGAAGAAAAGACCAGCTCGAAATATTATTATTTACTGATTACGCAGCGGAATTGACCAGAAAAAGGCGAGCATTTAGTGGACTATGCACGGAACTGTTCAAATGTAAATGGAGATTTCAGCTCATATATCCGTCGCTACCAAAACTTACACAACCGGATGGGTCCACTCGTACTTTTGAAGATCCGAAAGAGGCAGAGGAGACGATAAAGGGGCTACAAGCCTGGAGAGATTCAGAAACCTCAACGACTCAGAACAGAAGAATAAACACATTACTTCCACATACACTGGAGCTGCCTGAACTGTCCAGGCAAGACTAATCAACCTGAGCTGGAGGACTCATACACAGTAGCTGGGGGAGGGTGCAGAGACTGATTACTTCTGATGTCAGGGACAACACAGTGATGACGTATTCTCGGCTTAGACTGGTCAGGACAAGACTGGAGCAGTGAGAATAAGCAACAGAGCGGCCACAGGAGCGACAGAGCCTCATTATCATAATTGTTTATATGTTTTTCAGCAAAACCACTCAGTTCAGGGATTAAACAAAATATGTTTCTGCATCAGTGTAGCTACAGAATTCTCAAGGTATGTTTGGTTCATACTGCATAAAAACAAATAGTAGATTTTCTTTGAAGGTTGCTTATTATTCTCTCATACACTAAGGGATAACAATCTGATTGGGGAGGGCCTGAGTGTTAGGACATACTCCAATTGAGAGAAAGGGGGTCCCATTCTCACTAATCAATAGAGCGGCAGAACAAGCATATGTCCTGTTGATGTTGGGGCGTCACAAATTTCTGAGCACAAAGCTTTGCTATCTGCAGGCTATCTTGCATAGACACTGAATGACAGTGTTCAACATTTTTCAATGCCATCTTGGTATTATATGGAGTGGCAGGATGAATGCCGGGCATGCCTCTATCGATTTATGGAAACAGGGCCCCCAATTGATAGGGCCCCCAACGTCAGATCCCCAGCTATCAGATTGTAATCAACAATAAAACTAGAACCCCCTTTAAAATAAGTGATTCATATGATTATGTGACTTGTATAGTCTTATGGAATATCCAGTATATCACACACATATGTATAGTATATGCAAAGCAAAGTTTATAAATGCAAAACTAGTACAATGAATAACCCCCATAGTGGAGCTTCACTTATTAAAATATTCTTCATGTCAATTTGGTGCTTGGCTCCCCACCACTTTGGCAGAAAAGGTTTAAGAACAAGCCCTTGGGAAAGATTACAATGTTCTACAGGAAATGCAGAACAGAAGCCAAACTGATGCTGTTTCACATGCAGGAGCGTTCGAGACTGAACCAAACATCTCAAAGAAACGGACAAGACAGACCCAACATTGTGTGTCCTTGTGGGGGGACGGCTGGATTTATTAAACTGGATACTACATTCTTGTATATTAGTAAACTACTGTGAGAAAAAGTACAAGAGCCAAAACTGAATATTAACACATGCTATGTATAACTTTATGAGCGGCCTGTAAATGTAACAAGCCTCAACCTCTACATAAATATGAAGCCTGGAAAAAAGGGAGAGGTGAGGAAAATATTTTCACAACTGTGCTTGCGGAGGCTGGAGAATGTGCTCACCTATTATGAGCAGAAAGCATAAGAAAAGTTTTATTCCTTGTTATTTTGTGGATACCAGAGAAATGAATACAGGCAGTCCCCGGGTTACATACAAGATAGGGACTGTAGGTTTGTTCTTAAGTTGAATTTGTATGTAAGTCGAAACTGTATATTTTATCATTGTAGTTCCCGACAATTTTTTTTTTTGCCCCAGTGGCAATTGGAATTTCCAATTTTTTTGCTGTAATAGGACCAAGAATTATCAATAAAGCTTCATTGCAGACAATTTTAAGCTGATTATTGCAATCTGGGACTATTTTAAAGCATCCAGAGAGCTTCACCAGAGGTCACAGTGGGCAGAGCGGTCCGTCTGTAACTATGGGTTGTCTGTAAGTCGGGTGTCCTTAAGTAGGGGACCGCCTGTAATGGTAATTCAGAAGAAAGAGTCCTGCGCTTGGACTAGGTCCACATACATACAACCCCTTTATTACAGACACAATCCTTCTCCCGCATGTGCCTTGGTTTCTGAAGGTGATACGGTATACATGCTAAATACAGATCTGTGCATAGGTCATCCACTTACCTCTGGATCAAGCTCTTCCAGGACATTCTCCAGTTGTTTAAGATCAGCTTCCGAGAGGTTTCCAAGGAGTTCATCATCATCCATATCCCTGTACTTGTCAAAGTCTTTCCGAAAAGCAGTAGTCATTGTTTCAGCTATTTGTTGGGTGTCTACAACACCCGACAGCTATCGCACTTCTTGTACAATTATTGCTGTAACTCTAGAAAATACAAAAAATAAATATAAGTTCATTGTTTTAACTTGCACAGAGGTGCTCTAAGTGTATAGGGAAAGCAGCCCATCACATCCGCTTTATCTTGAGGTCTAAGCATCATATATTAGCAAGAATACAGGCGGTCCCCTACTTAAGAACAACCGATTTACAGACAACCCCTAGTTACAAACGGACCTCAGGATTTCGGTAATTTACTGTACCTTAGCCCTAGGCTACAATAATCAACTGTAACAGTTATCAAATGTGTCTGTAATTAAGGTGTAATGTTAATCCTAGTTCTTCTGACAACCCAACATTTTTAAAATCCAATAGTCATACAGACCCCAAAAATTTTGCCTAGAGCTACAATTATAAAGTATACAGTTCCCACTTAAGAACAAACCTACAGAACCTATCTTGTATGTAACCCAGGGACTGCCTGTACTTTAAATATTTATATTGTCACTTTTCTTTTTCAAGAGAATCAACCAAACTTTTATGCAGTAAACCACATTTACCAGGTAAAGTTCAGCAATGGAAGTTCAACCCTTGGGTCTATGAAACGTAAAACGTTAAAGACATTTCTTATTATTTATCTACGGATGTCATACAATGACGGAAGATTGTTTATCAATATAAGAAACTTGTTCTGCTTATCTGTAGGAAGTAGACAGGAAGAAACAAAGCCTAATGGCAGCTTGATTAGACTCTTACAGTACATTCTACTTTCTGCTGAGGAATTTACCTTGTACTTTGAATATAACAGGATGTAGTTTTATGCAATATGGAAATTAGATACAATTAAAGGACATTTACCAACAGGATGAAGGATTGTAAACCAAGCACATTGACATTCTGGTGTGTGCCCCATTTGGAAGGATCCACTCTCCTTCAAGCTTTTTATACTCTAGTTTTATAAAAAAAATGAGGCTTCAAAATTTATGCAAATGAGCCTGAGGAGCTTAAGGGCCCATTAACACCAATGAAGCCCAACACCCCTTTGGCTCATTTGCATAAAATAAAGTGTGCCTGGTTTACAATCTATCATCCTGGAGGTATATGTCCTTTAACTACATAAATGAGAACATTACATGAAAAGTAACAAAAAAAAAATTACAAAAATACACAAATCTACAAGATTTAGAGAACTTTGAGGTGATGATTGTATGTCTAGCACTTACCCCAGGAAATGCCAACCTAATGTGTAGACTCCCTGCATTACCCAGACTACAATACTGTACAGTAATTTGCAGACTACGTGCAGACCCATAGTTGTATCATTTCCATGAAACCGCCGTATTGTAAGACCACAAGATATACCAAGTTTTCAGCAGGAGGAGGCTGCAAATATGGACCCTGGTCACTGCCAAGTTTCTTTCTACAGACTTAACAACACTGTTCAGTATTAAAATAAGTCAAGGTTATGAGGTCTGATAAATAACTGAAGCCAGGAGGGTGAGGGAGCGTTTCCTGCCCACTGAAAGCCTGAACATTACATAGCATCAGCACAATATCAAGTAAGAAAAGCCCTTCCTGCAGCTACAACAACAAGTACTGGAGCCAAAGGCTGGAATTGTGCTGGGGAGCGAAAAGCAGTGGCATATCAATGTATACAAAATGCCTCAGAGAGGCCAGAACTTATATAGGACATTATATTGAAATGGAATTTACCTTTGTTTCCTATTTTGGATACAGACATATGCCAACAGGTATCTATTCAGTAATACTGATGTATTACTTCAAAGACTTTAAACTTAGACTAAGCTAAATTCTTGTTTTTCAAAGCTTATAGTTGTAATGCAATCTGTGCCATTCAGACATGAAATGGGAAAGGCGGTTTGCTAACTCGCATTGTGTCCCAGTTCATCTTCACTGGGAAAAAAAAAAAAAAAATGGTGAAATAGTCAATATATGTATTGAAATGGGACAGGGGTCTGCTTGTCTGCACTTGTAGAGCTGTTCATAGCGTTATCTGGGTGTAATGTTATTGTGGATCCAAGTCAATGATTCTAAGTGTAACAGGTGTGGCATGTACAGTGCTAACAAAAAGAATAAATAAAATCTTGCTCCATACACTTGTCCCACTGTGGTTATGAGAAGCTCGAGTACACTTCTATGTTAGCTGTGCAAAGTCAAACTTTTGTATACAATATTTGATGCCAAAACTGGGAGTAGAATGAGAAAATAAAAAGTTAACGTACCATCCCTCATTTCTAAGGAATTAAATTTTCTTTAAAGAGAACCTTTGAAGCTGTCATATTTAAAAGTAAAAACCCTTTTATACTCACCTCGTTCCTAGTAGGTGCTGCGCATGCAGTGAAGCCAGAGCATTGTTTCAAGTAGCCTCTGCTTTACAACCTACTGACATCCCATAGCCAGTATTTATTGGCTACAAGGCATTAAAAAGTCTAAATTCCTAGCACAGCAAGGAAATTGCAACTTTTTCTCCCCTTTCAAATCCCTCACTGCACTTTGAAAGGCTCAATTCACTATAGTATCCCGAGGCTATATGCCAGGCTTGACTGTACAGAAATTCCCTTTGGGTACAAAATAGCAGAACCACTTTGCAATTCTGTCACATACTGATATAGTGAATATTGACGCATCGTACACACTGGCCCGCATTTATTAAAAAGTGTTTGCGCCATTTTACTGTCTAAATTTGCTCTGAAAAGAACGTGCAAACTGCTTGTACATGTAAAGTGTTTGCGCCAGTTTTGTGTCCAACAAGACAGAATGTTCACCTATAGGAGGGTGTTACTGCTTAGTCACAGTTTGCACCACGTTTATTACTGACGAGCCCCCCCCCCATTCTACAGCATTAACAAAAATGCTCAAGAAAAGATTAATGGAGACCTTGCACACCCTACAGGCAAACTGCACTAGTTTTGATAAATGTGGGCCAATGTGTTCATCACAATGCAAAGCTTGAAAGTCAAGTCCTTAAACCTCTAAGTCATCTATAACGCTCCATATGGTATACATACAGGGGGTGAGGAGTTAGAAAACACTCTTTTACAGATGTTTACATGAAATTTTGTCCCTCTAATGCACAAATCTAAAAGCGTTTATAAAAGTAAATGAGAAGCTAAATATGTATCAGGACTCTCCAGTAGTGTGTATCCCCTATAATGCAGTCTGCTTCTAGCCCTGTAAATCACCAGTGTGATAGAAGATGGAAACAGAAGGGGAGTCCACAAACTGATATTAATCACATTCCAGTCTTCCTCTGTCTGTTCAGAAATATTTCCAGCTGTTCAATGGAAAGTGTTTTCAATTCATTCCAGGAACAAGCACTGGAGCCCTATGACCTCAGGATGAAAAATATGAGGCCGACACATCTGCTGACCATCATATGCTATACATACAGAGGCAGATTATGACTCAGACTGATGAAATCTCCCGTAGAAGTTGTTGGAGATCAGACTGATTCTTAGGAGTAATGAGTTCATACAGTATACTGCACAATACCTATAAGCATATGTAGACTGGTGTTATTACTGGATTAATGATGGACATACAAAGATATATACAACATTCATTAATTAATGGATACTGCCCAGATTAATTTAAAAGACAAATGCCCTTTATTAGAAGTCAAGAAAGCCCAAAATCCACTCAACAACAAGGTTCACGATAAATGCAGGATCTAAGAATTTACTTTCTTGCATTTCCAGTTTACCTCAAACAAAGACCTTTCCATTTTTATGGTCTTTCTAGGCCACATATTATTTTATGTCATAAGCTACACATAAATACACTTGTGTAAAATAAGACTACCATACAATGACAACAACTGAGAAGACATTGTATACAAATGTATCCCTACACATGGTGAATACAAGGTAAACCGGTTTCTCCAGGAAGTCGGAAGGAATTCATGAAGGTCAGTGAGATTATGCATTTTCCCATATATTTATAAATGTCTACATTTAGATTTATTTGCCTCCTTGGATTTGTGTCTCCCCCCAATATAAAGGATCATACCCCGATATAGAAGAACCAGGAGATGAATCTGAGGGTGCGTCTGCAGCTGCATGCCCCAACCAACGGCACAGACCGATATCAACAAACAGCACTGAGAAAATCTTTTATCAAAGAGACTGAAAAATTCCAAAACAGTCGGGTGAGGTCACTTGTTAATTAAGATCTGAAAGGAATAAATGCAGAGAAATTCCTCAGTGACTCGCATATCAGTACACTGCAGACCGGCACATTACTACTATACACACATCCACACTATAGTAACAAATACATCCAGCCATCGGATCATTCCTGCCTGGTCCTACCGCTGCATATTCTATTCTACACTCCTCCACAAGCCAGATTATAAGACAAAATGAGGAATTACAAGGATTAGTCATCCCTTCATGTCTTGTGTCATTAACCATAAACAGTCATTAAATCACGGGATAAAAGCTGAACCAAGATGCGTTTTTTACTACAACTAGGTTGGCGTCTCACAATTTACACCGACCATAAAATGTATATGCATTATCAACATACATAAGATCAGCCTCTCATATATACACCTGGTAGTAAAGGGGATTTCTGTAGTCCACAGCTATAAACATCCTGATAACCAACCAAGCAATATGCAGTCCTATAGATGTATATAACGCAGGGTACATAAGGAAAGGGGGAGCCTTACATGTCCGTTTCAAAGGGCAAATAGACTATAAAGAGATGAGCGGACCCGATGGTCAAGTTCGGCTGCCTAACCCGGACAACGAGTCCCCCTGGCTGGTTGCTAGGGGCCTCAATTTCCGGGACTGGCTATGCTGGGTCAGGCAGCCCTATACTTATCTTGTACAAATCCCATTTCCAGGTTTCCTACCCCAACTCCCCCCCATCCCCCTCCTGTTTTCTCTCTTCTTTTGATTGATACAGTAGCTGGCTAAGTATCATACCAAACTCTGAATTCCCCCTGCGAGGGGTATTTGTTTTGCCCTGACCTATTGTAAGGCAAAACACAATCCTTCAATACAATTTTGTTGAAACTAAAACTAAGATGGAAAAGCCGGCAATTCCCACCCTGTCCCTCTAAGGTTTCAAGTCCAGTAGAATGTAAGCTGTTGTTCCTATTGTTTCTAATAATGTTATTAGTCTCACGTCTTATCTCGCGTATACGTGTAACCCATGGCTAGTAAGCACAGATGCAACATATAATCAACACCCATCACCACATCCCCAATGCATTTTAGTTTTAGCAAAACAACTTCATTTTATTGTGCACTTCTTATGAGCCAATAAACTCCAAGCCCATAAAAAGTACACAAAGTGATGTTAACCTTAGCTATTACCCTGTACAATGCTTCATGATAGATGGCGGCACATTTCTGCTGGTTACTATGGGACCGTCACTGCTTACAATGACCTGCAATAACCTACTACTACTTTCTGCGGTGGCCGGGTGGTTAGGGCAATAGTCTAGAATTTGTTCATTGGCTACAGGAGAATTTTAGAAGTGAAGGTAAAACTCTCTGCATCTAACCAAAGCAATGTGTCATCTCCATCACAAATATGTAGGTAGGGGAGAGATGGATATACATTACAAGATCGAGGTGGAAAAGTCCAGCAATAAACTTTACTCCAACAACAAATTGTAATTGTATGCAAAGCAGTAAGTTTCCTGCAGTAACATCTACAGCAGCCTGGACTGCTCATGTCTGTCATAGAGATAACATTTCAGGAATGACTAGGGAAGCACATTTGTAGGAGCTCCATTATTATGTGATGTCAGCAGGAACCATCCGATACAATCAACCTATGCGGAATAGTGTATATACACCTATGGAGGAGTGACGGGCGGCACATGTCACCTATGGAGGAGTGACGGGCGGCACATGTCACCTATGGAGGAGTGACGGGCGGCACATGTCACCTATGGAGGAGTGACGGGCGGCACATGTCACCTATGGAGGAGTGACGGGCGGCACATGTCACCTATGGAGGAGTGACGGGCGGCACATGTCACCTATGGAGGAGTGACGGGCGGCACATGTCACCTATGGAGGAGTGACGGGCGGCACATGTCACCTATGGAGGAGTGACGGGTGCCACATGTCACCTATGGAGGAGTGACAGGCGGCAAATGTCCCCTATGGAGGAGTGATGGGTGGCACATGTCACCTATGGAGGAGTGATGGGTGGCACATGTCACCTGGCTGCGGGTGGTGATTACACCATATCATGCTTGTGAGATGCATAGAGCAATAGTATAAATCACCGCAGCCCAATCCTATAGCATGTACCTACCTGACCTCCATGGACACATAGTGCACCTGTGGCCTGACATGTGTCCCCCCGCACACTCCTATAGGATGACAGCAGCCCCGGAGCCTTGTGCAGTGCAGGTAAGAGCAGGGCAGTGTCTCCTCCGCAGACTTCCTGATAACTCCATGAGTTGGTTACAAGTTTCTTCTGTCTCCCCCGGTGCAGTGCGCCGCCCTGTGCAATGCGGTACCTGCAGGACATAACAGCCGCCATATGTAGAGCAGCACAAGCATCACCTTACCCCAGTGCTCCGTGCCCAGCACCGCTGCCAGGAAGCCGCCAGCACCCACACACCGACACACACTCACTGAAGCTGCTTCTGCAGCCGCCACAGCGCAGGCGCAGACACTCCCTGAAACCAGGGCGCAAGGGAGCCTGGGAGTTGTAGTGTGGACGAGTCAGCGCTCTGGAATGCTGGCACAGATGTAGATCGGGACTGTAGGTGTGTGATGTAGTCATAACAAAGGTGAAGGCAGGACCCGAGCTCTGCATGTGATGACATTAGGTGTATACACAGGAATTGTGGCTTTTACATGTCACTCATATGTCAGTGCTTCAGTATACGCTAGGACTGCCTCTGTTGATATACCAGAAGGGCTCTGGTAACACCCCTAGGAACCAGTCTGGCTCATTAGCACATAATGTTAACAGTTGATTTAAGAAGGAAAATGGCCATGGGTAACAAATATAATAAGATTCCAACAGTCACAGTGCCTAGATCTATGAGTAATTCCCCCTGGTTTATCATACTTAATTGTGATGGTAGATTTAATTAAACTCCACTATAGATAAAATAAAGTTTAATAAAGTTAACTTTAACGATGTTGTTCCAAAAACTTTTGGTGTATGCCCTTAGAGATATGATAAAAAGAAACAGTGCATACTCCATTCTCCACCCCATTGCTGCCAGATGACTCTGCAGATTTCTCACAAACCAGACACATGAGCGATCTATAATCGGAGTAATGCACAGAAGCGCATAATTAAGCAATTAGACTGAACTATTTATTGGACCTGACGAAGGGGGTAATACATCCCCGAAACGCGTTGTCCCTTGACAATATATATGTGAAATAAATGTCTAATTGTATACATATGTATATGCTTGTTACTACCCTCTTTCTACATGACATGACAAGTAGCCGAAGGTATTCTGGTATTTCTAGACCCTATGTTATTATATGTAGTATCAAGTATCTCACTGGGGAACATCATTCCTCTCCATTGTCTTTCAAACAGCACTTTATATTTGGAGAGCGGTGTAACTATAATCTTTGACCACATCATTGAGGGTGTCTCCATACAGTCCAAAGCATATAAAGTATTATTATTGTGCTATATAAGGCTGGGTTCACATCACATTTTTTTGTATACGCTAAGTGTATACGTTGGGAAAAGACCCAGGGTATACACTTAGCGCATACATTGACAGACAGTAGCTGTTGTTGCCTCCGTCCGACCACTATTCCTCCCGTACCCCCAAAAAATGCGGGATGGAAAGACACAGCACACTACGTCTTTTCATCCTGCAGCCTCCCCCTGAGGGACGCACTCAGCGGAAGTGATGGGCATCTATGGGGAGCAGATGCAGCGTATTGCATCTCTCCCCACAGCCTTTTTGAGCGCTTACGTCACTCCTTATTAGGACAGTGACATCACTGGGGGAACACCCCGTTCAGCTGCCGATGTACACTCCTCCTCCCTCATTCAGGGGGGAGGGTCCCTGGGCGGAGGGGGGGGGATCCCCGGTTTATGTATCCCACTGTGTAGGCATACAGAGGAATACGTCTGTGCCATACGTTTTTAGGCTGCATTCACACTACCGCAAGGGGGACGTATATACGGCCGACGTATATACGGCCGATATACGTCCCCCATAGACGGCAATGGGCGCACGGCGCCCTGCACACGTGCGGCACCGTACTGCTCCGTGCCCCGTAAAAAAATAGGACATGTCCTATTTTTCCAGGGCATACGGCGCCGTGCGCCATATATCCCTATGGAGAGGGGCGGGGGTGAGCAGCGCTCTCCCCCTCCTCCTCTCCCCGCGCGCTGCCGTGTGCCCGCCGTGCTACGGTACGGCAGGCACCGGTCGTGTGAATCCAGCCTTAAGGCCACATCGGAATCCTTTTGTTGTGTGCTTACAACGTATGGCAAAAAATATATGGCAAAAAAAGTGTGGCAAAAAGGTATGGCAAAAACGCTAAAATAGCTGTGCAATTGTTAAAGCCACATGTGTTTCAGTAGCTCTTTGCTCAACTCTTCACTTTTACAAATGTATCCTGACTGCCGGGGGCACATTACTCCATTGTACAAGACGCCACAAAATTCTAAATGTGCACCTCTGAGGGGGAAGGGAGATAAATAAATATTAACTTACTGAAATTCCTTTTTCCACAATGACCATTAGCATTGTCCCGGTAGGATTTGTTTCTGGAGAGTGCTCATTGTAAAGGGCTACTAATCTGGCAGGGAAAAAGCAAACACTAGATGAAGTTAAAGAGAATGTGTCACCAATTTTTTTTTCCTTACAATACATACATTTTAAATAATTCATTTTAAATGTTCCTAAATATACTTAATTATATTGAGAAATTATGAATACATGTGGCTGCCAAGTTAATAAGCATCTGTGTATTTGTCTGTGAACGCGGTGCATAGGAGATATGGGTGGGAGCCGACCCTTCTATGCTGGTGACTCAGTGAACTGCGCATGTTCTATGGCCACGCACAGTTCCCAGTGAACAGCAATGCTCCTTGTTGCCAGGGGGGAGCAGGCACCATACTGGAGTGGAAGCCACTGCCAAACGAGTCATGGTGAATTCTAACAGCAGCTTCCAGAAAGTGGGGGGAGGCTATTGGGAACTGGCGCTGTAGGGGGGAATTTATCACTGCTTCTATGCAATTTTTATGGCGTAGAGGCAGTGAAATAATTTCAAATTCTTGCGCACTTCAAGAATTAGCAATTATTAAGTGACTACGCCATCTGCACGTCATGTGGGCCAGCGGATTGGGAGGCAGGTGGCCTGCCGGATACATCAGGTATCATGTAACAGGGGGCGTGTCGCCTCTATCATACAGCATATGATAAAGTCCCCTCTTTGTCTCTTGGCTACTGGGGACAGGCACCGTGTCTCTTGGCTATGGGAGGTAGGCACTGTCACTCTAGGCTACTGGAGGAAGGCACTATAATTCTTGACTATAGGGAGCAGGTGCTGTCACTCCTGGCTACTGGGGTCAGGCACTGTGTCTCTTGGCTAATGGGGAAAGCACTGTGACTCTTGGCTATTGGGGGAAGACACTGTGACTATTGCCTACTGGGAGCATGAGCTGTGACTCTTGACTACTAGGGGCAGCCACTTTGACCTCTGGTTACCAGGGGCTAGCTCTGTCATTCTTGGTTACTGGGGACAAGCACTGTGACTGTTGGCTACTGGGAACAGACATTGGGTCTCTTGGCTAGTGGGGGCAGGTACTGTGATTCTTGGCTACTTGGGGGAAGCTGTGTGACCAAGAATATTGGACACATTTCATAAAATTGTCTTTATAGGGTATTGAGTGCAGGATGATGAGGAAAGAAAATTTCCAAATGCATTGCACAGTCACAACCCATTCTAGAAGTAGCAAATCGTATGACAATAACAATTGAGTGATTGAAAGGAATAATGCTAGGTTTCCATCATTTTATCTTTCCATTTCCCCTTTCCATAAAGTTACTATGTGAAGTTTTACTCTCAAACGGAAAGTATGTTTCCTTTTTTTTTAATCTTGGTTAATGAGACATTTCAGACAACAAGTTTCTCTAACACAGTCATGAGTGTGAAAGTTCACTATTCAGAGGAACTCTCATTATAATAATAACCAAACAAACAAGCTCAAAATGGTGATAAAATATGCCAACCTCACATATGCCTGGCCCTAGTAGAACAAAAGGGGAGATTGCAATACCAATGAGCGTGCATTCCAATGCTTAATGTATTTATATGTGGAGAATAATGTTCTTATTGGCTATGGATCGGACACAGTATATAGTACATAGTATATATAGTGTATATAGTATTATATATATATATATATATATATATATATATATATATATATATATATCATACATACATATAGGGGCAGATTTATCAAGCTGTCTGAAAGTCAGAATATGTCTAGTTGCCCATGGCAACCCATCACAGCTGGGCTTTCATTTTACCAGTGCTCATGAATATTTTAAAGGGGAGCTGTGATTGGTTGCCATGGGCAACTAGAAATATTCTGACTTTCAGACGGCTTGATAAACCTGCCCCATAGTGTCAAATATGTGTTTCCCGTTTACAGCCAAATACACTTTCTATGTTGGACCCATCAAAAACTTACCTAGAATTGCTGCAAGATCACCGTCATTTGCTATAATACAAATTCTTCAGCTTCATAACTATGAGCGCAGGCATGCGCAGTAGTCATTCCATTCTACATTTGACTAAGTACGGGGACGTGCACGGAGTGCGGCATCTCTGTGTCAGCTGACCTCACCATCAGTTGACGCTGAATGTCGGCTCTGACTATTGGGCAATGGGATCTCGAGCATGTACCAGTAGTGTGTATGGTATACACGCTGACATCACCCACTAACGTCTTTTGCTTGTCCGTGCACTCACGTCAGTCTGGTGCCACCAATACAGTTGAAAGGGGCAAATTCAGACTCTCATTGTAGCTTCTCTCCAGGGTCTCATTCTGGAGAGGAAGTATTGTGGGTCCAGCAAGATAACCTCCAAAGATCATGCAGCCCAGTCCACACCTTCTCACTTTTCCCACAGTTCCAAATAGCCAATGAAGTGTCGCTTTAAAATAGAACAGCATCTCTTTAGTTGCCTTGGACTGCAGGAAGATTTGGTGCATTTGGTCCTATTTGGTGAACTCTGTCCTGGGGTGATGGTCTGAGTGCCCACAGAAATGGCTCCGAGTGCCACCTCTGGCACCCGTGCCATAGGTTCGCCACCACTGCCCTAGACCTTAGTGTGATAATTATACATCTCCATTGACACCCCTATCCCTACTGTCTAGTGTGACAATCATACATTGTTAGTGTTTAGGTTTAACCGTTGATCCTTAGCCACTATATACACACTATCTTGAGCTACACCCACTGGCATTATCTCAGCTATCCTACACTAGGGGCACTGTTAACACATTTATTAATAGCGACTAAGCGCCGTTTGCCTCACTATCGTGCAGAGAGCACCCGGTTCATGAAGACCAGCGCATGGTCTTCATAAACCTTGCACACCTTGAAGGCGCCCAAAGCGTATACACTTTTAGGGTGCGCAGTTTTTTACGGTACACTCAGTTCAACGGACATGCGCCACAGTTAGGTCAGACTTCCATCATAAATGCACAGTGCGAATGCGCTCCGGAACGCTCATTTATGTGCACACTATTGTGTTGCGGCGTACGACACAATACTGGTGGAAACACTTCATACATACATGTGCAAGCAGTTTACACATGAATTTATGTGCAGGCTATGCCACAATACTGCCGCTGGTTGCTTATTAAATGTGGGCCAGTGGTGTTCATTTACGGCATGACAAAAAGCAGCCTCTTCTCTTAGCTGTGTCAGGACGTAAAAGCAGATAAGTCTCATAGGAAGATGCTGATTGAACCACTACAATTTATTGCTGGTAAAAGGTAACATGATGCTTTCTATTATTATTCCCAGGGTAGGGATAAGGAAGATGCCCTCTAGTCGTGTCTGACTAGGATGCATAGGGCTCACCAAAAATTCCTTTCTTGAGATTCACCACTGTATAATCCCACTGTAAAATCCATGAAATATTACCTGATAAACATCGGCCACTTCAAAAAGCAATGTAAATTTCTTTCAGTAGCAGCCTGCTTCCTAGTCCTTGCCAATGTTATGATCCCAGGCATCTTGCCAGTAACCTAATGAAGGTCTCCTGCTTTTACCTTAGGCCACCCTAGCTCTGTGTATCAGGAATACATGCCCATACAACAGCGGCCCATAAGTAAGAGCAAGAAGCTTCTAGATGCCATTTATAAACGCAATGAAAGCGCACGGCATGCAACAGCCCAATTGCTTGGAAACAAAATCGGTAGCCAGCACCCGGTGTCTTGTTGAAATGCAAGAAACCGGGTGCTGGTTATTGATCACATAGAAACGCATATGCAATTGGCAAGCCCCTGTGCACCTTCATTGCGTTTCTAAACGGAATAAAAGTGGTTTTCTGAATTAAAGTGTTTTGTGACTCCTCCGAAAAAGAGGCATGTCTAATTGTGGTGAGGGAAACTAGACCAACTCATTAATGCATCTCCACCAATGGTTTGATATCTTTTCAGCCATCCTGTACTTGGTATATTAGGCACACTATGCCTAAATTCAAATACATAGGGTGGTTGAGGTACTGTATGCTGTGCAGTGAGGGTACTCATACACCACTCTTGCAGGTGCTGAAGGCTCACCTAGATGAGGGCCTTAGCTCTAGATCTACCTGTTGAAATCTTGACTAGTCCAGTGTAATAAATAATAATATTAATAATCTTTATTTATACAGCGCTATCAAATTCCGTAGCGCTTTACAAATCATAGGGCACATATACAACTATATTACATTACAAAGAACAAACAGTCATATGGAACAATAGGAGTGAGGGCCCTGCTCACAAAAGCTTACAGTCTACGAGGATGAGGGGGTGACACAAGAGGTTGTATAATGGTCCAGCCATTCTTTATAAGAGAGCAATATAAAATAATTTAATAAATAACGTAATAAATAAAAATTTTGCTGCATGAACCAGCCATCAGCCGCCATCTTATTTACAGGTTCCTAGGTGAAAAAGACTGCAGAGAAGCCTTTGAGCTTGGTATATATCTGCTGTTTGCTGGATGACAGATTGGAGATAGGACATAGGATGGATGAGTAAAGGGAGAGTTGACATTTCATGCAGTTAGCGAGTGTGATAGGCTTTCCTAAAAATATGGGTTTTAAGAGTACGTTTGAAGCTTTGGAGGGTGGGTATTAGTCTAAGAGTCCGGGGAAGGGCATTCCAGAGAATTGGAGCAACTCGGGAGAAGTCCTGGAGACGTGCATGAGAGGTTCGAATTAAGGTAGAGATAAATCTAATGTCACTGGCAGATCGAAGAGCACGGAAAGGGCGATATACTGAGATGAGAGAAGAGAGGGAGGTGCAGCATTATTCAGAGCTTTGTGGATTAGGGTTATTATTTTAAAGTGAATACGGAAGGAGACAGACAGCTAATGCAGTGATTGGCACAAACATGTAGGTAAAGGCGATACAGAAGCGGAGATATGAAAAAAGGGGCACTGTCGAGACTCGCCTGGTATAGTCGCTGATTCAGAGATGACTTAGTGAAAGACAATAAAGTGGGTGGTGCTCAGCATACAAGCGCATAGTCATTTAGCAAAAATAGAAAAGCAGAAAACAGCGGCACTCACCCGGCAAGGTGTTGTCTTCTTTATTTCATGCAGAATAAAAATACATGTGGCAATTGTGCCAACACAGGGTAGAGAGGGGAGCAGGGGTACAGACAAAGGCGACGGCCGTTTCGCGCCGTCCGGCGCTTTCTCTAGCCTCACTAGAGGCTAGAGAAAGCGCCGGACGGCGCGAAACGGCCGTCGCCTTTGTCTGTACCCCTGCTCCCCTCTCTACCCTGTGTTGGCACAATTGCCACATGTATTTTTATTCTGCATGAAATAAAGAAGACAACACCTTGCCGGGTGAGTGCCGCTGTTTTCTGCTTTTCTATTTTTGACAAACATGTAGGTGCAGTGAGTGCAGTGCAGTGAGTGGCATCCGTGTAGGGTTCGGTCTAAAGGACGTGGCTGGCTGCTGCATTTAGAATAGACTGAAGAGGAGAGAGTTTAGCGAGTGGAAGACCGATTAGTATGGAGTTACAGTAGTCTAGTCGAGAGTGAATAAGTGCATGTCAGAAACGGTCGGATTCTGGAGATGTTTCTGAGATGCATCTGTCAAGAGCGAACAAAAGATTGAATATATGGTGAAAAGGAGAGGTCAGAGTCCAGCACAACCCCAAGACAGTGAGCCTGCTGCCTTGGTGCTATAGTGATCCCACAGACCGAGATGGAGAGGTCAGGGTTGGGTTGGTTAGTAGATGGTGGAAAGACAAGAAGTTCAGTCTTCGAAAGATTAAGTTTCAAGAAGAGAGAGGACATGATGTTAGAGACAGCAGAGAGACATTCACTAGTGTTCTGGATTAAGGCAGGGGTGATGTTACGTGCTGAGGTATATAGCTGGGTGTCATCAGCATAAAGATGATACTGGAAACCCAATCTGCTTATGGTTTGTCCAACGGGGGCAGTATAGAGGGAGAAGAGGACCTAGGACTGAGCCCTGAGGAACCCCGACACTGAGAGAAAGATGAGAAGAGAAAGATCCAGAAAAGGAGACACTGAAAGTGCGGCCAGAGAAATAGGAAGAAAACCAAGAGAGTGGTGTGTCCATTAGGCCAATGGAGTAAAGCATTCTAAGGAGGAGCTGGTGATCCACCGTATCGAACGCTGCCGATAAATCCAGGAGAATGAGGAGAGAATAGTCACCTTTGGATTTTGCAGTGAGAAGATCATTGGAGACTTTAGAAAGGGCAGTTTCAGAGAATACATAGAGCGGAAACCAGATTGTAGGGGGTCAAGGAGGGAGTTAGCTGAGAGATAGCGGTTTAGGTGAGAATAGACAAGGTGTTCCAGAAGTTTGGAGATGAAAGGGAAGTTAGAAACTGGTCTGTAGATAGTAGCATTGGATGAGTCAAGAGAAGGTTTCTTTAGTAAAGGGGTGACAACGGCATGCTTGATAGAAGAGGGGACAACACCAGAAGAGAGAGAGAGGTTGAAAATTTTAGTGAGGTGAGAAGTGACTGCTGGGGAGAGAGACTGTACAAGATGTGAGGGGATGGGGGTCACTGATGTAGGTAGTGGGGCAAGCAGAGGAAAGGAGCCTAGACACTTCTTCCTCTGTGACTGGCTCAAAGGAAGAGAGTGAACAAGATAAGGTACTGGCAATCAATTTTATCCTTAAAGTAGGCGGGCCAGATCTTCAGCCCCAAGGTCTGTGACCAGTGGCTGCACCTTTGGTGTTAGTAAGGACTGAAGAGTATCGAAGAGCCTTTTGGGGTTATTGGAGAGAGATGACATGAGAATAGTAAAATAGACCTGTTTAGCAAGGTGAAGGGCAGAGTTATAAGTTTTTAGCATAAATTTGAAGTGTAGAAAGTCTGCAGATGTGCGCGATTTTCTCCACAGACGTTCGGCAATCCTGGAGCACTGTTGAAGGAAACGAGTTTGTTCAGTGTGCAAAGGTTGCCTGCGTGTGTGTTGAAAATTTCGGATAGTGAGTGGTGCCATCTCATCTAGCGTGCTTCTGACAGTGTGATTATAGTGGTCAGTAGCCAGGTTTGGACAGGTGAAAGAGGAGATGGGGGATAGTGAAGACTAAGTTTTCTGTGAGTTGGTGAGTATCTATTGCCCGTGGGTTCCGGTATGAATGATGGGTGGAAGGATTCTGAGAAGGTGAAGGATTATTGAAAGTCAAAGAAAGGAGATTATGGTCTGAAAGTGGAAAGGAAGAATTGGTTAAATCAGATATTGAAGATGGTCGGGAGAAGACCAAATCGAGGATGTTTCCCTCACTATGAGTGGGGGAATCGCAAAGCTGTGAAAGACCTAGAGAAGTAGTTAGTGCTAAGAGCTGAGAGGCAAGAGGGGAAATGGGAGTGTTAACAGGGATGTTGAAGTCTCCCATGATGATGGTTGGAATGTCACAGGATAGAAAGTGAGAGAGCCAAGAGGCAAAGTGGTCAAGGAACTGATAGGGTGAGCCAGGAGAACGGTATACTACAGCCACACGAAGAGAGAATGCATAATCAACTTCAATGGTGGCCGTGTGCATGAGGCCTAATATTTATAGATAGTTGCAACGACTTGCATTAAATCGCTGTTTTGTCTTCTATCCTTGTACACAATAACATAGTATCTAGAATTCCTGTGGGGGTGTAACCACCGGGTAGCTATGAACAATGATAATTTACATGTACATTGGACACAGCTTGAGAATCGTTTTCCTAGAGGCAGAACCTTCAGTAACCCTGTAATCTGAAGAGGAAATGTAGACATTTGG
Source organism: Engystomops pustulosus (assembly GCF_040894005.1). Lineage (NCBI taxonomy): Eukaryota > Metazoa > Chordata > Amphibia > Anura > Leptodactylidae > Engystomops > Engystomops pustulosus. The sequence continues at coordinate 53,410 of NW_027285171.1, read as the reverse complement.
AACAGATTACATTGTAGACATTCTAGGCAAAACAAAAATGTTTATCAGAAATGTTTCCTTAAAGCCAGGACTCAATGTGCTATAATGCACTTGAGGGCCTGTGCCTAGGGTTTCCAGCTATGGAGGCTAAATACTTAGGAGCAGGGTTTTTACTTATTAATTAAATGTCATTTTTTAAAATTTCAAAATCAATCTAGATTGCTGCCACAGATCATCAGTTTATCATACAGGAGAGGCAGCCCTGAGACTAGGAATCAAGTTTATAGGGGAGGGTACAAAGAGTTTAATGTTCTTTAACCTCTTCCCGCTCAGCGTCCGATATATCGGACGCTGAGCTCAGTGACTTAGCGCTCAGCGTCCGATATATCGGACGCTGAGCTGATGCCGGTTCAGCTCAAGATCTGAGCCGAACCGGCATCGGGAAACACGGGGTGCCGGCTGTGACTGATAGCCGGCACCCCAGTGTAACACCCGCGATCGGAGTTGTCTCCGATCGCGGGTGCTTAACCCGTTAAATGCCGCGGTCAGCGCGACCGCGGAATCTAACATGTATCTGGGGGGTCTTTCCGCTACGATCGGCCCCCCCGAACCGTTTTCGGGGTGCGCCGATCGTTGCTATAGTAACTCTGGGGTCCGATCTGGACCCCAGAGTTACCTGCAAGAATTGCCAGTAAGATGGCGTCTGTGACGTCATCTTACTGGCACAGTGCCAGCCTATGCAAGTGTATAGGCTGACACTGATAATACTCTGCAATACATGAGTATTGCAGAATATTATCATGAACAAGCAATCAGAGGATTTCTTGTTCATGTACCATGGTATAAAAGTGAAAAAAGTAAAAAAAAAAGTTATTCAATAAAAAAATAAAGTCATAAATCACTAAAAATGCCCCAAACCCCCAAAACATATAAAGAGACATATAACTCAAAAAAAAGTCTAAATCATAAGACAAACCCCACATATATAGTATCACCGCGTCCGTAACAACCCATAGAATAAAAGTAAATCATTATTGAACCCGCACGATAAACGCCGTAAAAAAAAACTGTTATAAACCCTCCAAAAATTATGATTTTTACCTTTTCAATCCCACAAAAAATGCTATAAAATGTGATCAAAAACCATATGTACTGCGACATGATACTGGTGCAAAGTACAACATGTCCCGCAAAAAACAAGCCATCAACCAGCTCCGTAGCCAAAAAAGTAACAATGTTATGCCACTTGGAAGACGGCAATACATAAATGATAGATTTTTCCCCACATTAGGGTTTTATTTGACAAATTTAGTAAAACGTAAGAAAATATATTCATGTCTGGTATCCCCGTAATCTTATCAACCCATAGAATAAAGATAACATGATTATTAGTCTATACGGTGAACACCAAAAAAAAGAAGTAAAAAATCCAGTACAGAATTGATGCTTTTCTACTCCTGTCCTCAAAAAAAGTTCCTAAATTTTCAACAATAGGTGATAAAAACCCCAAAATGGTAACACTGGAAAAAGCATCTCATCCCGCAAAAAAAATGGCATCACATGGCCCCAATAACGAAAAAGCGAAAATTTTATAGCCTTCAAAAGGGGCCAATGAGGAAACTAAAATCCTGGCAGCTGCAGGGTGCTCCTTCCCTTCTGCGTCTCGCTGTGCGCCCATAACACAAGTCACAGCCACATGTGGGGGGTCTTTGTACTCAGGAGAAATTGCAGAACAAATTGTATGGTGGGTTTTCTCTTTTTATCTTTTGGAAATGTGTACATTTTAGGGCTAAATGAACGTATAAGGGAACAATATGACCATTCTAAATTTCACCTCCATTTTGATTCAATTACTATGAAGATCTCAAGGGGTTAACAATCTTCGTAAAAGCTGTTTCTGATAGCTTGAGGGGTGCAGATTTGAAAATGGGTTGATTATATAGGGGGGTTTTGATGCTAAATATGTAAAATTTCATTCAAAACTGTATTTATCCCCAAAATAGTCAATTCTGAAAATACGGAAAAGCGATATTCTATTTGCAAGCCGCGTGACATCAAAATAAATTATCCAGATATTTCAGAAATTATGAAAATGTAAAGTAGACAAATGGGAAATGTTATTCAGCAACTTATTTAGGTGGTAAATCGATCTGCCTGAAAACGCAATGATTTTGAATTTCGAAAATGGCAAATTTTTCCAAAAATTTATCATATTTTCTTTTTTTTTGTAAATAAACGCAAAACTTATCTGCCAAAATTTACCACTAAAATGAAGTACAACATGTGGGGAAAAAACAATCTCAGAATCGCTTTGATAAGTAACAGTGTTCAAAAGTTATAACCGTATAAAGAGACGCAAGTCAGAATCCAAAAAATCGGGCTGAGCCTTAAGCTACAAAATGGCTGCGTCCTTAAGGGGTTAAAAGTGAAGGCAGAGGGGCACAGTTACTAAAAACAGTGCAAACTGCCTGTGTAGTGTGCAGAGAGCACCAGTTTCTTCGTGAATCTGGTGCTCCATGCACTGCTCCGACAGAGTGCGCCAACTTTTTTGGTGCACCTTCAACATGGGGCATGCGGCACATTTCTCTCAGACTCTGCATGATAAATGTGCCGCACAGTCCGGGATGAAATTAGAAAGAATAGTGCAGCCGTGACAGAGAAGGGTCACATGGGGCGCATATGTGCCGCAGACACTTCTTGCTTGTATAAGCAGTTTTTGTGCAAGCAGTTTGCACATAAAAGAATGTGCAGAGTCAGACAGAAAACTAGCGCAAGGACCTTAGTGAATGTGCCCCAGAATGTTAAAAAAATGTATAGGAGTGAAGGCATAGGGGAGTCATATAGGATTGTGATCACAGTGTTTAATCTGTGAATAACTTACAATGTTTCAAAATGATGAAGGCCAGAATTACGGTAAAGGACGTGGATGTGTCCGTGTTTATGCTGTTGGTGGTGATGATGGAGCTGGTGCTACAGGGAGAGGACATGTTCTGTCAGTGCCTGCTACAACTTTTTTTGAGTGCCATGGTGTGCAGCTTGTAGGCCCCAATAGGCCACACAAAGTTGACGCATTGGTCAATTACATGGCAGACAGTACCTCAACTTCCATCCAGTTATCTTCACCATATTAATCCTTTGTTGTAAGTGCAGAGCCCTCCACCTCACCTAACTTCAAAGAGATTAATGGAGCAGAACGGTCATGCGCCGCCATCTGCTCCATTAGTCTGAGGGGTGTTGAGGGGGTCGGTCAGACCCCTTGTTCTCGCAATCCGCGGGGGTCTCACTGAGACTCCCACTGATCAGCAAGTTTGGCCGTATCCGTGGATAGGGCCTAACTTGCCTTGGTGGGAAAACCCCTTTAACAGCATTTTTTCAAATAATTTTTAAAATTATTATTTCTTTTTATTACATTCTTTATGTTATGTTATTATTTTTGGTACTTTCCCTAGCTCCCATTTTGTAACCCTTTACCCCTTACTACCTCCATTTTACAACCATTTTTTGGGTGTTAAGGTATGGGTCCCATTGATTTCAATGAGGTTCATGTTTGGGTTCAAGTTCAGGATCAATTCTGGGTCCCGAACCAAATTTTCACTGACAAAACCCGAACTTTGACCATCCTGCTCATTGCTATTGAAGAATAAATGTAAAGAAGGAGACATCTGTATCAATTTGCACCAAAAATACAGATGCAGTGTCTTGCCAGGGATTTTTGTGTTTTTTTTTTTAAATGTGCCAAATTCATTGCTGACTAGATATAATAATTTAAAAGTACTGCAAGTATAATATCCATTAAAGAGTTAACATTTCCCTCCCTGTGTGTGACATCATAATGTATGACACGTGTAGACACGCCCTCAGTGGTCACAGATGTTGTGCTGATGTCATAATTACTGAAGGTTCCATAATATCTTCCGCACTGCTGTGCCCGCTGCCATTTTGTGCCATTGGACCTTGAGCTTGACTACCTACAATATACCTACCTTGATGCGATTTGGAGGTTCTAGCAGGGACGCCCCATCAGCCCAGGACTCATCACTACAGCGCCGCCATCCTCTTCAAGGGGTTGTCTGCCTCAGACCTGGAGCTGCGAGGGAGGAAGGGGACATCCACCACCAGATCAGCCAAATTATTCTAAATTGGGTAAGAGATATTTATTGGCAGTGACCCTCTAAGCCCAGAGGAAGGGCGACCCTTCAGCCATGGCTTCCCTAGAGGTTTCCCCCACAGGGGGTTTTTCCTCTCCTGAGTGCTGAGGGGTGACTCTTCGTGAGTCGGGGGTCTTCCATGGGGTTGGGATTATAAATAAAAATTTGGCCATTTAATTCCCAATGAAGTGTGTTTTGTGTATTTATTGTGTCTTTGTTTCTTTGTTGTATTAGGTTCCATACAGGGTCTGTACACATCACATATCACACAGTCATAAGGGGACATAGTCAAATAACTGCCCCTATGGATGCATCTGCCCCAGTGGTTGCCCCTTACCATGTGAAGAAGTCATACTTCAGAGGTATCAGGTCCATAGAGTAGGAAGGCCTAACTGAAAAACTGGCCTGGTTATCCATAACAACCAATCATAACATGGCTTTAATTTCTGATAGTTCTCTCCTAAAATTAAAGCTGCTCTTTGATTGGTCACCGTGGACAACACATACATATGTTATAAGCAGTGCAACCGCTACCAACTATTACACCGGCAACACAGATACAGTCCGTCCATTACTGATTTGCTTGGCAGAGAGCTGCAGGGTTATCTCTATTGTTTCCATGTGCTCTGTCAGGAGCCTAAGGGTGCCGGGGGCAGCAACAGTAGCACCGGGTGGTGGACCTCGGCCCAAATGCATATGCGTTTCCAGTGAAATGTTTGCGATTGGTAACCACAACCTGGAGTCTTGCTTTCAAACAATACAAGACGAGTGCTGGTAATCAGCGGGGCCGGCCCCACGGAGCTAGTGTTGCATTTCTAAATGCGCAACATGTGAACGTGCCCTAAAAGATCAAGGAACAATTCTAGTTGTTGGAGGTCTCACGTGGTTGAAGCAATGGTACAGTAAACGTATTGTTTACAAGGCTGTAAATCTTTTATCACTAGGTCTAATGCTTTGCTCATTATATAGTTATCAATGATTTTCCATTTTATTTGTGGGGACACAAGTGATGCATAATATACTGGTCAAAATCTGTGCCTCCATCTGTCAGTATATGTCAATGGGTATGCTCAGCAAGCTTTCCCGACGTATATGCTGAGCATATACCATAAATGATATGTGAAGCCAGCCTAACAGATTTCTGAGTAAGATACAGTAGTAAATTATTATTAATTATTATTATAATAATATAGGCGGTTTGGGCAGTAGCCCAGGGCCCAAGCCTTCTAGGGAGCCTATGGCTACCCAAAACACACACCAAATTTAAAATTGAAAGTAACTTCATCCATGAAATCCTTGTACATCTGTTCCTGCTATCAATACACATGTACACAAGAACCATTTTAAAGGGATCCTACCACCCCGATTCTACCTATAAAGGTAGAAGGGGTGGTAGGTGGATGGATGGGACGTGAGGATAGCCCTTTTTTGGGCTAATCCTCACGTCCCGGGTGTCTTTCAGAAAACTTTATTGCATGTATATGCAAATTTTTTTATGCGGCTACTGGGGCGTGGAGTAGCCGGACATGAGGCTACTAGTCGCGGCTACTCCACGCCCCAGTAGCCACGTTACTCCGCTTACCAGGTAATCTTCGGCGCGCAGCTCCTGCTAGCTGCGCACCCTCGTCCGGGTCCTGTGGCATCGGCTGCGCGGCTGCGGCTTCAGCCCAAAAAAGGTGTGGGAGATTTGGCCCAGTAGAGACCGTGGTAGCGGGGTGCTGTGATGCAGTTCAAGACAGTGACACCAAAGTACAGTCCAAAACAGGTCTCGCCTGCGTTTATTGTAGCAGCAAAATAAAACAGCCTTTACATTCAGGCATTAAATAAACAAAAATCCTACCCGTCAGGGTGCTAACTATACAGGTGTTCACTAACTCACCACTATACAAAATCACTTGGCTGCTCCAGGCACAGAGGTCAGGGCTGTGTGCTCTCCAGCCTCCTTCCAGAGAGAGACAACACTTCCAGCTCTGCTGAGCGGTTTAAAAAAAAAACTGATTGGGCTGCTCCCATCACCTGTGTCCAAGGTGCTGGACACCCAACCTCAGCACTAAGGCCTTGCATAATAGCAAAACCTAGGGGAAACATACCGCCCATCCACAGTTAACCCCTTCAGTGTCTCACATACCCTCCCCCTCTGTTTGACCCTGTGGGGGCGAACACTTTTGGCCATCAGACAGTGGGTACGAGACAGGGCATCGGCATTCCCATGCAGCTTTCCTGCTCGATGTTCTACCGTGAACTTGAAATTTTGTAACATTAGGAACCACCTTGTGACCCTGGCGTTCCTCTCTTTGGCCTGACTCATCCAGGTGAGGGGAGAGTGATCGGTCACTAGTGTAAACTGTCGCCCTATCAAGTAATACCTCAGGGATTCCAGAGCCCATTTTATCGCCAAGCACTCCCTCTCAACTATGCTATAGTTCTTCTCAGGAGGTGTGAGCTTGCGGCTCAGGAATGTCACGGGATGTTCCTCACCGTCCACTACTTGGGACAGGACAGCCCCTAAGCCCACGTCCGAAGCGTCAGTCTGCACAATAAAGGTCTTGGTGAAGTCAGGGGTGATCAGTACCGGTCCCTCGCACAAAACCATCTTAAGTCGCTGAAACGCCCCCTCAGCCTCTTCACTCCACTTTACCATCACCGCCCTGCTACCCTTGGTCAGGTCAGTCAGGGGTGCCGCTATGGTAGCAAAATCGGGGATAAATCGGCGATAATAGCCCACTATGCCTAGGAAAGCCCTCACTTGCTTCTTGCTCATAGGTCGTGGCCACTGCTGGATCGCCTCCACTTTATTTACTTGGGGTTTGATGACACCTCGCCCAATACGGTACCCCAGGTAACGGGCCTCTTCCAGACCCAGTGCACATTTTTGGGGGTTCGCTGTCAACCCTGCTGCCCTCAGGGAGTCTACCACTGCTTGCACCTTGGCCAGGTGACTCTCCCAATCGTTACTATAAACTATGATGTCATCCAGATAGGCCGAGGCATATCTCCGGTGAGGTTTTAGCACGAGATCCATTAACCTCTGGAATGTGGCGGGAGCCCCATGTAGCCCAAAGGGGAGTACCACGTACTGAAAAAGCCCATCAGGAGTAACAAAAGCGGTCTTCTCTTTGGCCCTGTCAGTAAGGGGTACCTGCCAATACCCTTTCGTCAGGTCAAGGGTGGAGAAGAATCTAGGCTGTCCAAGTCGTTCTATCAACTCGTCAACCCTGGGCATGGGATAAGAATCAAATTTGGATACCTCGTTCAACTTCCTAAAGTCATTGCAGAACCGTAGGGAACCATCAGGTTTGGGAATCAACACAATAGGACTCGACCAGTCACTTTTAGACTCCTCGATAACCCCCAGGTCTAACATCTGCCTGACTTCTTCGGATATGGCAAGCCGGCGCGCTTCAGGGACCCGGTAGGGTTTTTGGTGTACCCGGATGTGGGGTTCGGTTATGATATCATGCTTGATGACTGAAGTACGTCCCGGTAACTTAGATAACACATCCACATTTCGGAGCACAAACTCCTTCGCTTCCTGAATCTGGGTCCTGGAGAGGGACTCCGAGATCCGTACTTCAGGCACCTTGGCATCGGGTACACCTACCTCCGGTGTCCCCTTCTTGGGGACAGACGCTTTTTCTACTCCCACGGCCATCAGGGACTATCTTTCCCTCCATGGCTTTAGGAGGTTCACGTGGTATATCTGCTCGGGTTTCCTCCTCCCCGGCTGAGATACCTTGTAGGTTACCTCCCCTACTTTCTCCATGACCTCATATGGTCCTTGCCATTTTGCCAAGAACTTGCTCTCAACGGTGGGCACCAGAACTAGCACTCTGTCGCCTGGGTTAAAGGGTTAAAGGTCCTGAGTCTGGCTGACCTATTGTAGACCCTAGACTGGGCCTCTTGTGCCCTTGTCATGTGCTCCTTTACAAGGGGCATTACCGCCGCTATGCGGTCCTGCATAAGGGAGACGTGTTCTATCACACTACGGTGGGGGGTCCTCTCCTGTTCCCAGGTCTCCTTGGCTATATCCAAAAGCCCACGTGGGGAACGGCCATATAACAGCTCAAAGGGTGAGAAACCCGTGGAGGACTGGGGAACTTCACGTATGGCAAACATCAAATAGGGCAACAAACAATCCCAGTCCTTCCCATCCTTGCTGACCACCCTCTTTAGCATCCCCTTCAAGGTCTTGTTAAACCTCTCGACTAGGCCATCTGTCTGAGGATGATACACAGAGGTGCGGAGCTGTTTTACCTGCAGTAACTTACACATCTCCTTCATTACCCTAGACATGAATGGGGTACCCTGGTCAGTCAAGATTTCCTTGGGGAGGCCTGTGCGGGAGAATACCTGGAACAGCTCCCTAGCAATATTTTTGGAGGAGGTGTTCCTTAATGGAATCGCCTCGGGATACCGCGTAGCGTAGTCCAGGATAACCAGGATGTATTGGTGCCCCCTTGAGGATTTGACTATGGGGCCAACCAGATCCATTGCAATCTGTTCAAATGGCACCTCTATGATTGGTAGCCGGACCAAAGGACTCCTGAAGTGGGACACCGGAGCAGTAAGTTGACACTCAGGGCAGGAGCTACAATACCGGTTTACCTCCTCCCACACCCCGGGCCAGAAAAATCTCTGCAGGATCCTCTCCCGGGTCTTCTCAGCACCTAAGTGCCCTCCCAGCACATGTTTGTGTGCCAACTCTAGCACCAGCCTACGGTGAGATTGGGGTACTACAAGTTGCTCAACCTCCTCACCCCGTATCTGGTCGACCCTGTACAACAGCTCCCCAACAATCACCATTCGGGGGTATATTTTGTCAGCCCCTGGTATTTGGAGTACCCCATTTATCACCTTAACATTCTCCCGTGCTTTAAACAAGGTAGGGTCCTGTAGCTGTGCAGCCCCAAAATTCTCACGGGAAAACTCAAGGTCCGGCATGTCAGCCACCTCCTCGTGGCCCTCGACCTCACCAGCTAGGACCTCTAGGGGAGAGAATTCATCACATGGGGTCAACCCTACTGCTGGTGTGGGTACATCGGCCTCAAAGGGTTCAGGGGCCAAGGCCGGACATACCTGATGTCCATTATCTGCAACAGCACCTGAGGTGGGTCTTCGTCTCCAGAGGTCCCAAAACACCAGTAAGTCTCTGCCGATAATAGCCTCATGAAACAGGGTCCCCACCACCCCCACTTCATGGGTAATAGTACCACAAGGTGTATGTAGGTTGATGACAGCAGTGGGATATTCGCGAGTGTCCCCATGTATACACAACACTCCCACTTTACGCCCACTGTACAGTCCAGGATCAACCAAAGTTCCCTGCACCAGGGTAACCAGACTCCCTGAGTCTAGCAAGGCTTCCACCGTGTGACCACAGATTGTGACCATACACACTTGGGGTTCTGCATCCGTGACTGACTCGGCAGCCAGAACCGGCCGGGCAAACAGTGACATTCGCCGGGTCTGGTTGCAGTCCATTGGCTCCACTGACAGGGGACAGTTGGCAGCAATATGGCCCATTTCATGGCATCGCCAGCACTGGATACGGCTATGACCTCTGTCACGAGTCTCACGGGGTTTCTGTGTATCCAAGCCCCCCAGTGTACCCCCTCCCAACCTGACCTGTTTCCCTTTTTCTGCAGTAGCAGTCCTACCAGATGGTTTAATGGCCTTGTCACTGGCACTGCTTCGTGTGGGAGGGATAAGTAGAAGATCTTCCGTAGCCCGATATCTCTCTACTAGGGACACGAGTTCCTCAGCATTTGTGGGACCGGCCTGTCCAACCCACCGCTGGAGCCGAGAGGGCAGAGAACGGGTGAACTTGTCAAGAACCACTCTCTCGACCATCTGTGCTGGGGTGCAGTCATCGGGTTGTAGCCACTTCCGGACAAGATGGATCAGGTCATGCATTTGGGAGCGCGGGGGTAGTTTTTCAGAGTATGCACACTGGTGGACCCGGCTGGGACGAACTTGAACGGTGACCCCAAGACGAGCCAGAATCTCCGCCTTTAGCTGGGGGTACTCACGGGCCTCCGTCTCACTCAGGTCATAGTAGGCCTTCTGCAATTCACCTGTCAGGAACGGTGCCAGGACATCTGCCCACTGCTCAGCTGGTAACTCCTCTTGCTCAGCTACTCGCTCGAACACAGTGAGATAAGCCTCCACGTCGTCGGTCGCCGTCATCTTTTGTAAAGCCTTCTGCACTGCAGCCCGTGCGGAATGTTGGACAACCGGGTACCCTTGCAAACCAGTATGGGACCCCTCAGTAGTCGTCGCTTGCGGTGCTGCCATAATGCCAGAAAACTTTTCCATCATCAGCTGGAACATGGCTCGGGACTCTTCCTGCTGTTGCTGTAGCATGGCTCGGGACTCTGCCTGCTGTTGCTGGAGCATGGCTTGCTGCTGTCGGGACCTCTCCTCCTGCTGCTGGAGCATGGCTTGCTGCTGGCGGGACCTCTCCTCCTGCTGCTGGAGCATGGCTTGCTGCAGCTGTCGATTAGCCTGGGATTCTTCCTGCTGCTGGCGGGACCTCTCCTCCTGCTGCTGGAGCATGGCCTCCTCTTGCAGGTATTTAATAAAGTCCTCCATCTTGGCTTTATCCTGCAATTTGCCTGCTGCTTTCACCCAGGCCATGCAATGTTGCAGGATGTAGCGAGCCTTTCAGGTGTGTGTCTTTTGAACTGCCCGCAATCCGAAGCACCATATGTGGGAGATTAGGCCCAGTAGAGACCGTGGTAGCGGGGTGCTGTGATGCAGTTCAAGACAGTGACACCAAAGTACAGTCCAAAACAGGTCTCGCCTGCGTTTATTGTAGCAGCAAAATAAAACAGCCTTTACATTCAGGCATTAAATAAACAAAAATCCTACCCGTCAGGGTGCTAACTATACAGGTGTTCACTAACTCACCACTATACAAAATCACTTGGCTGCTCCAGGCACAGAGGTCAGGGCTGTGTGCTCTCCAGCCTCCTTCCAGAGAGAGACAACACTTCCAGCTCTGCTGAGCGGTTTAAAAAAAAAACTGATTGGGCTGCTCCCATCACCTGTGTCCAAGGTGCTGGACACCCAACCTCAGCACTAAGGCCTTGCATAATAGCAAAACCTAGGGGAAACATACCGCCCATCCACAGTTAACCCCTTCAGTGTCTCACAAAGGGCTATCCTCACGTCCCATTCATCCACCTACCACCCCTTCTACCTTTATAGGTAGAATCGGGATGGTAGGTTCCCTTTAAGCTATGCTCACTTCCTGTACCACCCACGACACTAGCCCAGCCCCTAGTCACGTAGCCCACATCATTAAAACTTAAATAGGAAATCGCCTCCCGCTAACTAAATCCTCCTTTGCGCAGTCATTAGCCCAACGCCTACGGGCTTACAAATGTTACTTAGTATTTGGCTGGATTAAAAACGTTTTTTTTCATTGCTGGAAGTGTAAGCAGCTGTGTCCCAATGTTCACCCAGCTGCCTACACTTCCAACAGTAATGAAAAAGCTTTAAAACCAGCCAAATGCATGGTATCATGTGCCTGAGTGGCTGGCGGTTGCGGCCTAGCACGCTGTTGTCACGGTGCTAGGTATGGGGAACCGGAGGGCTGTCCTACAGCCTGGCAGGTCTCCAGTAGGGTGGTGTTGGCAAGAAATGATGAGGGAGAGGCTGCTATAGCGGATCTCCCTGGGGCAACCCTTTGGTGTCTAGAGTATGAGTCTCTGTGTAGTGGACAGGGTGCCTGTGATGATGGCAGCCGTAGTAGCAGGGACCAGACGGAGGCAGAGGTTGAACAAAAACAACTTACAGTTCTTTATTGGAACCGACAGGAACCGCAGCAACGTGCCTTTCACAGAATAATGGAGTGCTGGAGATGTAGTTGGAGGGAGCCACAGGAGGTAGATCATCAGCCTGGATGCAATGGCAGGCTGGGAGGTAGCTGTGTCCTAGAAGGATGCTTCAGCTTGTCCTGGGTTGCTTCAGATATCACCCTTTAAGGTAGGATGATATCCCTTTCCTCTATCTCTGTCTAACTCACTACACTCTTGTCTGGTGTGCTAGCTGCACTGACTTCCTTAGCTGTGTCAGACTCCTTGGTCTGACTGGAACTACTCTCTTCTGAGAGAGACCTTCTCTTCTTCTGCTTCTAGAAGTTTCCTGACAGGGTCTTGTAACTCCCCTGGTCAGGTGGTGGCTACCCCTCCAATTACATCTCAGCTTACATCTCAGCTCACAGAGACAAAGTATAACACATGTGATTGGCTGACACATATGACATCAGACAAAACAGTTAACTCCTGCCTTGCCAGGCAGGATCTACTACTGCAGTGTTCCCCTGTGTCCTATAAGGACTATGTAGTGTGATGTAGTGACATGCTTTGGGGCTGACTAGACCCTACACAGGCTGCAAGCTACATGGTGGGACGTATTCGCAACCACTCCTCTGCCTTGCATCGGCGAGGGTGTTGCAAATGCATCCAAAACGCCATGTGTGAATGCACCCTGAATGGCTACGATTTGCATAATGCACAGTGTTTTATGCAGAAAATTGCAGATATTCCAGCACATTTTTCTTCTCACAATGAGAAATGAGAAGTCCTTTATGAATGCACATGCACATACAGTATATGTAATTCTGATTAAGCTGATGTTCCACACAGGTTCAGAATCTGATCTGTGGGTAGACTGTTATAGAGCAAGAGCTGAGCAGATTGATGTATAATTTTGTAGGGAAAAAAATTGGTAGAATTTATTTGTCTATTCATTTAGACTATGCTCATAACAGATGCAGGCAATTCCAATCAATAAGCTCGCAGTTAAAGTTGCACTCGTTATATAATGTAGCCTAGCGGTAGTAGATCATTGTGTGATGTGTGGATGCACGGTCCCGTTCTTTTTCTCTCCCCATGTTGGTTGCAGTTAAAGAGGACCTGTCACCCGAAAGAATGTCACAAGGAGGTGCTTACTTAAGTAAGCAGCGCCCTTGCCCTACACCAGTAATAGTGTTAAATAGCTAGCTTAGCGGAACATAAAGCTAGCAAACACTGGACTACATAGCCCTCCAAATGCTGGACCAATCTTACAGCGGTCCGCCATATTCATGAGGGGGTGGTTCGAGGAGGCGGTGACTGCCACATGAAACCTGGTAGTCACTGCCGGCATTTGGTGTGAGAGGGGTGGTCCAGCGGAAGCTGTAAGCTTGACCCAGCATTCTGAGGGCTATGTAGTGCAGTGTTTGCTAGCTTTATTCGTATGATTTAACACTGTCATTACTGGGGTAGGCTAGGGAACTGCTTGCTTTAGCGTGATGTCACACATCGTTTTTAGGGCGTTTTGGGCCGTTTTTAGTTTTAAGATCGTAAAAAAGACATGCGTTAAAAAAATGCATGCTGTTTGTCCGGTTTTCCGAATTTGCGCAATTAAAAACGGACAAAAAATGTTTTTTACAATCTGAAAACGCACTAACCAAAAAATGCCATGTGTGACATCACCCTTAGTAAGAAGCTCCTTGAGGCTTCTTAAGAAGCTCCTTGAGAACTGGGTGACAGGTCCTCTTTAAATAGTGTTTGCCCATTTAGCTTCTGAACATTCACTTGTAGGTAACCCATAGAGAAAGACAGATCAGAGATGATGAGATCCACATAATATACAATTACATTCTCAGCTCTGTTACATCTCAACCACAAAATACTGTAGGATCTGCTGTGCCTCCCTCCCCCTCCCATGGATAAAGACCTTATCTGCCTGTAGAAAGGCTCTGTGTGAGCGGTCATGCGCGTCCGTCTGCTCCATTAATCTCCAGGAGTGACAAGGGGTGCGACTGAGGTACGTGGGACCCCATCGGTCCCCTTGTTTTCTGATCTGTGGGGGTCTCATCACTGCGGATAGGGCCTAACTTGAATTTGTGGGAAAACCCCTTTAACCCCTTAACGACCTGGCCCTTTTTAGTTTTATCACTACCATTTTTCACTCACCACCTTCAAAAAGTCGCCGGCGGCACTAAAAACATAGCGCCGCATGGGCATGATCAGTTGCCATGACAGTCTCGGGTCTTCGTCATACCCGAGGCTGCAGGGTTTTCAGGAGATTCGTTTCTATGAGCCAGTGGCTCATTGTAATGAATCATATGCAAAAATGTCACATACTGCAATACAGTAGTATTGCAGTACATAGTAGAAACTATCGGATCATATAGGGTTAATGTACCCTAGAGGGTCTAAGAAATAGTGAGAAAAAAAGAAAAAAAAAAGTTTAAAAAATATAAAAAATTAATAAAATATTAAAAATTAAAATCACCCCCTTTCCCGAGAACTGATATAAAACATAATAAATAGTAAAAATCACAAACACATTAGGTATCGCTGCGTCCCAAAATGCTCCATCTATCAAAATATAAAAACGGTTATTGCCAGCGGTGACCTCAAAAACGGGAAATGGCGCCCAAATGTCCGAAACGTGACTTTTACACCTTTTTACTGGACAATAAAAAATGATCAAAACGTTGGCGCATTTCGCAAAAAATGACACCTCCGTACACCAAAGTATGAAAAAGTTATTAGCATCAGAAGATGGCAACATTTTTTAAAAAATTTTCGTACACATTCGAAAATGTATTAAAACGCAATAAAACCTGTATAAATTTGGTATCACCGCGATTGTACCGAACCAAAGAATAAAGTAGAGGTGTTATTTGGAGCACAGAGTGAAAGTCTTTAAAACTGAGCCCACAACATTTTTTAAAAATTTTTCCACATTTGAAATTTTTTTCCTGCTTCCCAGTATACAGCATGTTATAATAAATAACATCACGGGAAAGTAAAACCCTGATCATCTAAGCTCATTGTCAGCACACAGTATCTCATAGCACAGAGGAATCATGAAGTGTCTGTTTAGAAAGCCCCCGCCCAGGAGCTAAAACAGCTATAAAACTGAGTAAAATTGTAAAGAAAGGGGTTAAAAATAACTTTATTGTGTAAACATCACTAGGGGGATTGAAATTTGAGAATTTTCTCTCATTGGCAAACCCCTTTAAGTAACACTTTAATTAGGTATGTTGAGTAATGATAGATCATTTTTAAGACAAGACGTTAAGTTCACAGGAGTGAGTGGGTTAATAATGGCCTCATGGCTTGCTCCCCTCTCTTCCATTTCAGTATCCCTGTTATTATGACATCCCACATCATCATCTCCTCACAGATCCGCCTATAACGCCACACCATTTATAACCCACCGATACAAAACTACATTTCCCACGGTGCTTTTATAAATTAACGCTGACGTCAATGGTGTGACGTCATTCATCTCTCCAAACAATATCGGCCATATTTTCTACTGGAAACATGAGTGACACTCATGTCAGTAAACAAGCAAGAGCTACCTTTCTTACTAATGCATTTCCTTATTACGCTCACTCTGAAAGTAGCACAAATATCTGATAAACCACAATAGTTTAGCTAACGGCAAAAGTCACTTGTATCCCTCCTTTATACCAAAGTAAAGATGGCGGCTGCGTAATCGTTTAGTCAATCCTTTGTAGTCCCTGCTTGTATTTCGCCACCTGTTGGCGGGAGGATAGAAGCGGTACCCTTGCTGGACATCACTCACTGAAAGGGATAGCAGGGAGGCTACAGGGTAAGATCAGCGATGCTTCTTTGTATACATCGTACTGTATATGTGCATGTAATAGAGGACGTATGGCTGCTACATAGATGATTGCAGTACTGTGTATATCTCTGCAGCACTGTGTATTAGACAGCTGGATGGGCATGCTGCAGCATAGTCGTAAAAGCTGTGCAGAAATGCATAGGTCAGGATAAGGGGGCACCAGTCTTGTAGGTGCAGGGTGTGCCCCCCCAGGCACTGTGTAGGGTACTGAGGAGGTGGCACTGACACTGGTGCAGTTAGCAGCCCTGTATTGTATATGATGGAAACTGGGTGTGTTGTGCTCTCCATCAGGCTGCACTTCTAGCAATGATTGCATGTACTGTACTGCAAGCTCCACTACTAATAGCAGGGTGTATCATGTAAATAGGCAGACATCTCATGCACGATGATCAGTGATTGCCACTGGCTGTCTCCACATTATCTATATCATCATCTTTATGATATAATGTATATGCACTGGTCATGGTGCTGAAAGTAAGCTCCATGCGGCAGGATGAGTGTGTGCTGCAGCATGACCCAGTGATTTCTCTCAACTCACAAGTGACTGCTCTCTACCTGTTATTTATAGAACAGTATTTGGGATTTCCTCTTCATTCTTCCCTTCTCTGTTATGTAACACTGGTTAATTAAAATAGCATTGGAATAATCACAGGGTAATGTGGACCTGTAGTAATATGGAGATGAGATTTGTAATCCACATCAGTGCTGGCAAATACTAATGTGGATAAAATAAGATCCAAACATAATCAAGATAAACATACAGAGCTCTACATAAAAATGTATAGATATTGTGTGGAATCATCTCCAGAAAACCAATACTTTGAGAAGACCACCCCTTATCGAGAGCAGATTTTCATTTCATCCATGGATTATACATACAGTCCATCTTCTTAGATAAGATATTTGGAGGTTGTTTTAGGAAAATTTTACTGAATAGTAAGTTCTGTTTTATGAGGAAGTTGGTTACTCATGGTAGGGTTTTATTTTGAGTAGACAGACCTATATTTTTAACAAATCTTCTCAAAGGGTTATTCTCCCCTTCCCATGCGAAAGCTTGAGGGCTCTCTGAGGGGACTGGGGGCTCTCTGACATTTCTGTTAGTAACACTGACAATGGAGAGAACTGTGGCCATCTCCATTTCTCTGTGGCCAAGAGACAGTGGTCAATGTTAAAAAAAAACAAAACTCAGTAGTTCAGATGATAATAGTAAACTTTGTTATATTCATTATTGAAGAAATATGTTCGTCTTTTTTTCCCTCTGACTTTATTTTCTTATTAGAAGTTTGTGTAAAATAGCTTTCTGACCTTTTCTCCGCTGAAAGATTAAACATGTCACCAGGAATGTCATTTTAGCTGTTGAAAGGTTCCAAAAGCCTATGCTATGCTAATTTTAAAAAGGTATTTTTCAGCATTTTGAATTATTTCAGTAGTTTATAATAGTTTAATTCACATTACTTGACTCCTTGCCAGCAGTGTGTGGTGAGCCCCTTGGAGCAACTGCAGCCTGTGTGTGCCTGTGTCAGTCTCCTCTCATCCACACTCATCCAACTCCCTCCCAACTTCCTTTCATGTACGTTACGTTGAGCAGGCAGGGGAGGGAGGGGGATGGTGTGAGGAGACACAGGCACACACATGATGCAACAGCTGCCCCCTCCTCTGGGACTCGCCACATGCTGCTGGCAGGGAGCCAGGTAATGTGAATTTAATTTATCTAAACAATTGAAATGATTCAGAATGCTGACAAAGGCTTTTTTAAAATAATGATATCATAGGCTATTAGAACCTGTCACCAGCTAAAAATGACATTTATGGGGACAGGTTCACTTTATGGAGCCCTTATGACTTATCTTATTACACATGGTCCCTGGATAGTCTAATATATTTCAAGGGAAATATTTTCTAGGTATGGAAAGTGTTTATTAGCCTGCTTATCTGTCTAAAAGTGGATGGACCTCACAATGCTTTCAGATACACAGCTCACTACAGAAGAAAGAGCAGGAATAAGGCTCAGAGAAGCTGCTTTATTATGTAATAAAATATATTACAAGTTTTTTCTATTATCACCTGCTTTATTCATTTCTGAAATGAAAAAAAAAAAAACTCAAATTTTTAGTTACACTTTAAAAGGAACCTGTCATACCGAAAGGCATTTTTCAGCAATGACAGGTTACAATCGTCCATTTAATTTTATTAGCTGTGGGAAATGGGACCCTTCAGACAGACTAGTTGTCTGGCACAAATTCATATCCAGGCAGGTTTGTCCAAATAAAAGTCCAAAGATTTATTTAACACAGTCCAACAAGAACTCAAGAAGCTTTCTTCATCATAAAACAAAAATATAATGTCCTTAGTTTCAGGGTAGCAGTACCAAAGGAATAGTCCAACAATGGCTCTCACCCAGCTTTTCAGGCTTTTGCTCCCGCTGTGTAGTGCAGGACCTGCAGTTAGTCTTCTCTTTAGAACAGCACCCAGCAACTTTGGCCTCTGTCCATTTGCGCCTCAACAATCTGAACACCCACACCTGCAGCTAAAGGGTCAGGTATATAACAGGTAATGGAGTATGGAGAGGAGCCATCAAGGCAGGAACCCTGCAATATCTAAACCCTGGATCTAAAGTCCAGTTACAAAACCATGGCCCCTATAACATGGAGACCAGGAACCGTAAAGGGACATACTGCCCATCTATCACTCTACCAAGTGATGGTTTACCTTACGTTAATAGCAATCTTCTAGTTTATGATACTTCGCTTGCACCCATCCTCCCATCAGCATCGCTCCTCTGTGAGTCGGCCCATCCCACTGCTTCTCTCTTCTATCACCCTGATAACGTCGGCTCACCTCAGCAAGCAGTTGTCGCACTTGTGCTGTAAGCCCTCTCCCTCCGGCATGTGCACTGAGAATGGAGACACGGCAAACCGCCTTCACTTCTGAGGCTTACGTGAACTATTGGAACAGGTTCCCATTGCACATATGGCATATTCTTAGGAATACTACTGTCAAAATTGGTGTTGAATGATATTCTACCACCTCCTTATTTTTTTACACTTGAGTGAAGGTAAAGCATTGGCTCTTTGAAAGATCAACTAAAAGACTTTTGGGTCAGCTTGTGTACATGAATGGATTTATCAAAAAGATAGAAGTATTTTTAGCATTACTCATTGGTCCTGGAAACTAACAGAAGGCACAACTTAGAATTGGCCACTCATGTGTCCTTCAATAATGGAGATACCATATGTGATTTATTTCCAGAACAATTTCAGCAAATCAATAACAGCAGGAAACACATATGTTTCATGGCCATAATGGAAGGTCATATCATATGCATGGCCTGCTATTACAATGAAAGGAGAGCCGGAGTAATCAATATAAGGAGAGCTATGAGACAAAGGAAAAGATGCCTGTTTTGTAAGATAAACATGTTTTGTGTAGCTTACAATGTCGGTGCCATTCCAGTGTGTTTTGTTAAATATAATGTATTCGGCATCCTAAAAAACATCGGTCCCCTGCTTATGGCTTTCCTCCAGTGGTTAGGAAATACTGGAATATGTGGTATATTATAGTATTTTGTATACCTATTATTATTACTCTATATATTTATTATTATAATATATTATTATATATTTATTACCTATAATTATTATATATTATTGCTTTAAAGGACCATTAAAGGGGTTATCATTAAAGAGGTTGTCCGTTCATTACATGCTTTACTTGCTGAATGTTACAGAGAAATAACCCTCTTATAAGAGACCTCGCTGTGTAGAAATATGATAAAATATGTCACACACAAAAACATAAGTTTTAACAATAAACCACTTGTTACCTGAATATAGTGGCAGAACAATGAGTCTTGTTCCCCCTATGTACAGTGGTAGATCAACCACCTCTGCCACCTCTGTGTTACTTGCCACCTCTGTGTAAAACAGAGGCTGGGAGAAGCACAGATTGGCGCAAAAGGACTGTTGCTTTTGACATGAAGGCACCCATCATGTCCTCCCTTCTCAATATGATTACATAACCAAGAATTTTTCTGAAAAATGTCATCTTTGCTGTTAAAGGGGGTTGTCCAAGACTTAAAAAAATAAACCTGTACTTCCCGCTGCAGTCCCTCCCCCTGTCCCACGCCGCCGCCTCTCTGGTTGCGATAAGCTGAGTTCAGCTTCAGGCCGGACACTGTGTGGGACACTGAGTTTGACAGCTGAGGTAAGTACAGGTTTGCAGCTCCCTCCCTGAGAACCTTTACATTTTAAAATATACCTGACTCACTGCCAACAAAAAATCCATGTTATGGGGTAAACGATGGGGCATCAGAGTCATGGGGGGGACATTTATCTTACACCGTTTCGTGCTCTGGCGTCAGATATAAGCCCCACCCCTTAGCCGGGCCAGATACCTCAGGAGGCTCTGCGCCCTGTCTGGTGAAGAACTGCTCTATTACCAGTTGCTATAAAGAGTGTGGGGGCACAGGACACAACCCTCTTCACAACCCCCTACATCCACTAGGTGTGGAGGTAGCGGAAACAGGGAAATAACTGAAGTTCCTGACTGTTCGCTAGAAAACTGGCGTACAAGCCTTGATAAATGTCCCCTATGGAGTCACCTTCATAATTCTTCCTCTCACCTTCCTACCTTGTAGTTGGCTGCACTGATCAAATCCATCTCAATCAGCAATGTGAAGTGAAGTCCACACCTCAGATTGTGTCTATGTGCATGCGCTGAGGTGTAGACTCCACTGCTCCATGTGCATTCCCAGAGTTGGATTTGAACAGTGCAACCAACAATGTTACTGAAAGGGAGAAGAAAAGGAGGGGGATAACAGGAAGACTCCATGTTTCCACCGACCACCCTCGTCACTCGGGTTCTTCATCAGATGTGAGCCAGATATATTCTAGAACTTTATTTTGTAAATGACTTCTTTTTTTTTAAACATGTTTGGTTTCTTATTGTTGTAAGCCATAGGAACCTGTCATCAGGTTGATAGGTCAAAACCTGCAGACAGGTTCCTTCCCTTTACCTTTCCATGGAAAAGCAGAATTATACATCTAGCTGAGAATATTTATACTGTCTTATATAAATGTGATTATTATGTATTATTAAATATAATGACACATTATTTTTAATGTAAATTGCATTTGACAATTCGACCATTGTTATTATCCTAATTTCCTTATAGACTTCAAAACATTCCAGTTCCTCAGAGAAGAAGGGAGCACATGAGTGGCATCTCTAACTAAACTGTTGTTAAGCAAAATGGCTCAGAATAGGGTCAAGGAATCAGCCGCCCACTGCTGGGAACTATTATGTGATTGATGTTGGATGGGAAGAGTAGGAACAAGAGAACTCATACTGCACCTGACTCTGTGGCTGGAGTTTTATTAACTCCTTAAGGACCAGGCCAAATTCAGTTTTTGGCTTTTCATTTTTTGCTTACCGCATTCCAAAAGCCAAAACTTTTTTATATTACCATTTACAGAGATTTATGAGGATTTGTTATCTGTGGAACAAATTGTATCTACTAGTCATATTCATTATAATTCTATGTAATCTACTGTGAAGCTGCAAAAAATTTCCAAAACTAGTGGAATTCACAAAAAAAGCAGTTATACCATTATCTAGTGGCCTCTGTATTCAAGGCTTTAACTATGCAGTCCAGATAACACACCCCCTTTATTCTATATGTCAGTATGATCATGGGGATACCAAATTTATATAGTTTTGTGGTGTTTCCCTTTTTTCACCATATTCTGACACTTATAATTTTTTTATACTTTGGTCTATGGTTCTGTTTAACATGGTAAAAAAACGGATATGTGCCCCTAGCTCCCCCCTGTACTTCCTTACCTCTCCACGCTCCTGCTCTGGATCCGGCAGTGTGGAGCGCGCATCCCCGCCGCATAGGGCTTGCGCGCTGGTGCTTGAAGATTTAAAGGGCCAGCACACTGCTAATTGGTGCTGCCCATTTCCAGGAATTTTAAAAAAGCCGCCCACTTCCTGCATTCCTGCATTCTTTGTGCTTCATGCCTCAGAGAAAGCTTGTTTCGTTGCCTTGTGCCTGTCTGCTGATTTCCGGTTGTGACTCCGCTTCCGTTCCTGCCTTGACCTCCTGCTTTGTTCCTGACGTTGATCCCGTGCTGCTTGTCTTGACCTCTTGCCTTTCCCCGACCATGATTCTGCATCACGACTTTGTACCACGTTTTGGCCACCACCGCGAGCAAAGTTGCGCTTGTGGAGCGACCTGGTGGGACCCTGCCGTAGCAAGTCCATCCCGCTTTGCAGCGGGCTTTGGTGAAAACCAGGTGCCACTTAGACTCTGCTCTGCTGGTACAGAGGATCCACTACCTCAGATCCTGACAGTTTCACTACCTCAGATCCTGACAGTAAGATCCGGCCATGGATTCCGCCAAGGTTCCACTACCAGAACTGGCTGTTCTCCCCGCCATCGTGGCCGGTCATTCCCAGCGAATTGCCGTACAAGATCAGCAGCTAGGAAAAGCCACCGCCATTCTACAGCAGCTATTGTCCTCCCAGCAGCCAGTTCCTGCAGTTCCACCTCCTACCCCCGTTTTGTCTACCTTCCACAGAACCTAGGCTGAGGCTCTCTATGCCTTCCAAATATGATGGGTATGCGAAGTTGTACAGAGGCTTTATTACCCAGTGCTTCTTGCATATTGAACTTCTTGATCAATCTTCTCTCAGGGAGAGCCCTGTCATGGGCCACACCCCTCTGGGACAAGGGAGACCCAGTTACAGCAGACATCACCGCTTTCTTCACTGAACTACAGACCGTCTTTGAGGAACCAGCCCAGACGTCTACTGCTGAGACTGTCATCCTGAACTTGTGCCAAGGGGACTCCTCTGTGGGTGACTATGAGGTGCAATTCCGTATTCTGGCTTCTGAACTTTCAGATCAGCCCGTAACACTTCCTCCAATTGTGTCCAGTGCGTCCTTAGCATCTAGGAAGTCATCACACCTAGGGTTCCTAGGAGGAGTGTCCCTAGGCGAGAGTAAAGCTTCTCAACGTCTGCATCTTCCCGTTCTGCTCAGCTTTGTAACAGGGATCCTGTTCCAGTCTCGGCCTTCCTAGACTCTGGTTCTGCAGGGAATTTTGTGGATGCTGCTCTGGTCTCCCGCCATCGTTTCCCTGTGGTTCGTCTGGAGAAGCCCCTGGTCATCTCATCCATCAGTGGGCAGATCCTTTGTGACTCAGTCCAGTATTGCCCCGAACCACTATTCCTGCAAGTTGGGGCCATACATAAAGAGAGACTGTTTTTGTGCTTCCCTGCTCCACATACTCCGTTCTATTGGGACTTCCGTGGTTGTAGAAACACGCACCTGTCCTCAACTGGCAGACTGGGGAGGATCTTCGCTGGATTCCAGTGCCAGTCTCGTTGCCTTGAGGCTCTCCGACCAGTGTCCGCCAGGTCTTCTTCTGAGTCTTCCAAGACATTGGTGGGTCTTCCTGCTGTTTATATGGACCTTGCTGATGTCTTCTCAGAATAAAAAGCAGAGTCTCTGCCTCTGCACCATCCCTACGAATGTCCTGTAGGGCTGCTACCGTCACATCTTCTCCACGTGGTCGGGTATAACGACTCCTTGTTTCCAAGAAGGATGGCTTCCTCCATCCGTGTATCAACTACCATGGTGTCAATAAAATCACAGTGAAAAAACTCTACCCACTACCCTTGATCACAGAACCTTTTGATTGTTTACGTGCTGCAGGGTTTTCACCAAGCTGGATCCGCGGGAGGCATATAACCTCATTCGCATCCATGAAGGCAATAAGTGGAAGACCGTCTTCAATACTCGTGACAGGCACTTCGACTGTGCAATGTGCCTGCAGTGTTTCAGGAATTTGTCAATGAAATTTTCAGAGACTTGCTCTACACCTGTGTTGTGGTATACCTAGACAATATCTTGGGTTTTCCTCTGACCTGGAGTCTCCTCAAGTCCACGTACGACGAGTTCTTAGGCGCCTAAGGTCCAATCGTCTATATGCCAAACTGGAGAAGTGCAGTTCCATCAGAAGAGCCTTCCATTTCTTGGATACGTCATCTCTGGTGAGGGCCTACAGATGGATCCAACCAAGTTATCTGCGGTACTTCAATGGCCTTGCCCAGTAGGACTTCCTGCGATACAGAGATTCATGGGTTTCCCCAAATTACTACCAGCAGTTTATACCGCATTTTTCCTCTCTTGTGTCTCCCATTGTGGCGTTGACAAAAAACGGTGAGCTTAAATTCTGGCCTCTGGCGGCCAAAGAAGCGTTTTCCAAGCTTAAATCTGCCTTTGCTTCTGCCCCTATCCTTACATGTCCTGACACTGAGAAACGAACACTTACTTGTGGGTTTTTTTCTAAAATCTTCTCCACTGCTGAGAGATCGTGAACTTCTGGATATTAAACTTACCTTGGAAGAGTGGCGCTATCTTTTGGAAGTCTGTGTATATACGGACCACAAGAATCTCCTGTACCTCCAAACTTTTCAGCGCCCCATGACAAGATAGCTGGTCCCTTTTTTTTTCTTGCTTCAATTTTCTGATCCACTTCCGCCCTGCTGAGAAGAATGTCAAGGCCGATGCTCTCTCTCTCGTGCCTCTAATGTTGTGGATCTGCGGCAGCTCCCTTCTGGCAAGACATATGTCCGACCTGCTTTTCGGAAAAAGATATTGACTTGAGGACATTGCTCTCAAGTGGCTGTGCATCCTGGGGTGCAGCGTTCAAAGGCCCTCATTTCTCGTTACTATTGGTGGCCAAACCTGGCCAAAGATGTGCACGAGTTTGTGGGTTCCTGCACCTCCTGTGTTCGTAACAAGCCATCTTGCCTAAAACCTGCTGGTCTCCTGTTGCCGTTACCCAGCTGTCCATGGACTCACGTGGCAATGGACTTTATTACGGATCTGCCATCTTCCTCTGGAAATTGCATCATCTGGGTGGTAACCGACAGGTTCTCGAAGATGTCTAATTTTGTTTCGCTGCCAGAGAGAGAGACAACCAAACTCTGGGCTGTTACCTTTGTCATTTTGTCTCTGCCCGTCAGGATGACTGGTCTACCCTGTTACTGTGGGCAGAATTCTGCTACAACTCTTTGGATTCGGAGTCTGCTGGCGCTGCCCCGTTCTTTATTGTCTTTGTACAAATTCCACGCCCACCTCTTCCTCTGTCCGTGCCCTCAGATGTCCCTGCAGTGGAAAAATTGGTGCAGGACCTCAAATCGATCTGGAAACAGACACTTCAGTCTCTACTTCAGGGTCAGTCCGCACCAAGACCCTGATTTATTTTATTTATCTATTTTTATATGAGTTTTAGGGAAAGGAAGTGATTTAAATTTTTTAATATTTCGAAAGGTTTTTTTTTTACATCTTTTATACATTTTTAGATCCCCTGGGGTCTCATCACTTATGCAATATACTGCAATGCTACTGTTTTGTAGTATATTGTGAATATACAGATTTTTTTATTACAGCCTGCTTCATGCAGGCCATGGTAGAGTGTGTTAATTGGCAGCGATAGGAGCCATCCAGAGGCAGAAAAAAGTATGATTTGTGTTGCATGAAAGCCGGTGCGATTGCGCCAAAATACGATCGCATGCGCCAAAAACCCCTTTTAAATCAATGTCCCAGCGGCGCAAAATGAAAATCGTCGGGATGTCCAGTGAAAGTGCGGTCCGTGGGGCCCTTAATAAATGAGCCCCAATGTGAAGAATCTGATAGTAAATCACTCTTCAAATCCTCTCCGTTCCAAGAACTGGGTTTCACCTCAAGTTCTTCTTTCTACTATTTTCTTTTTATTATATTAATAAACATAAGAAATACATTGTAGATATCTAATGATATTTCTATGCAGATCATTCTGGGAGCACGGTCACATGTAAATCCATATTTGTCCCTATGCAGGAGGATTAGTTAAGGGAATCAGGAAGGTCGTCATAAACCTGATAATCCATGCCTGCAGATACAGACAGTGTTACCTGCATGGAAACAATTTCTTAATCATTTATTAGGAGCTGACCTTCTTTTCTTGTACAAGATATACCGGGTCACATAAGGAATATGTTAGGAATACAGTAGTTTCTAGGATTGTTTTTCTGACCATTAATGAAATGATTCTGAATATATAAACCCAATTTCTTACAGATTTTTATATTTTCCTTATTTAGATTTAATGTACTTATGTACCAACATAATAAAATGGAAACCTACAACCTATCTGCCTATTGAAGGGGTTGTCTGTGATTAAGTAAAAATTGCACAGTAACCGAGGGAGGGGGTATGGGATGCAGAAAAACTAAATGTATACTTACCTTCCTCAGCGCTCCCGGTTTCCTGAGCTATGGTCCTTCTGTACCGTACCCCTATTTGTTTACAGCTGATGTATTGGCGCTGTATTAGGTGCTTGGACATGAGACAGATGTCCAGGCGGAAGTTGACCATACTGATGAGGTGTTGTTTGCCTGTAAACAAACAGTGGCATGGCACGGAGAGCCCCGGAGCAGGAAACGGGGACTACTGAGGAGGGTTAGTGCACATTTATTTATTTATTTATTTTCAGCACCCCCAAACCCCCTCTGGCCACTTGCATTTTTTACTTTAAGGTATATCTAATGGTGGGTTCCTACTAAAACCGTAAGCATTAAACTATCTTTCTCTAATCCTGCAACATTTCCTAACCTGATTTAAACTTTATCTAACTAATGCTAATCTATTTTCGACAGAGGCTACTGGGGAGTAGACTCTCCCAGGTGTGGTAACAAAGGCTACTCCAATTCCCAGTAGTCTATGCTACCCCACCTACTTCAATAGGGAGCAAATAGACCTCTCAATAGGAAGCAAATCGGATTGTCCTTTAGAATCAGGGCACAATGAAAATAAAATAGTAAATGAAAGTAGTACAAGCAGAGTTATTGTTATAACACGCTTTTTTTTATCTCAAAATTGTTGATTGTACATACAAACATCCTTGACGCATGAACTCATATCCCAGCATGTGATGTTTCCGGATTGTTTTCAGCCCCAACAGTAACACAATTGTCTAGCTTGACCTAAATGTACAATGTTGTTATTGAAGAAGACACTGACATTACGCAGACCCCAAACAAACAGTCCCATGTACTACATATGTGTTGTCCATTTCTGACTTCCAGATCAGGGTAACCAACGGTCATGTATTCACAGAAACTATTAGATCACACAGAAGTCCAACTAATCTCTTTTTTTACTTGTTTTTTTACTTTGATTTTACAGTTGATCTTTATATACACATAAACAAATAATCGCATTGATAAAATGCTCCAGAATTGTGATTTTACAGCAAATGTAATTACCGTATATACTTGTGTATAAGCCAAGTTTTTCAGCACAAAAAAGGTGCTGAAAAACATCCCCTCGGCTTATACACGAGTCAATACACAATGTCAATGCACTTAAAAAATAATAAACTTATATAATCACCCTCCAGTGGCCCCGATGTGCAGCGCTGCTCCCCTGATGTCCGCGCGGGTCCTCTTCTGGCTTCCGCGCCTGTCTTCTTTCTTCTGTAACATCGTGCTGGGCGCTGCCATGTTTTTCTCCCGGGCGGCACCTATTATGACGTCAGCAGCAGCGAGTCATACTATGCGCCTGCCGTCCGGGGGAGAACAATGGCGGCGCCCAGCACGATGTTACAGAAGAAAGAAGACAGGCGCGGAAGCCAGAAGACGAGCCACGCTGACATCGGGGGAGCAGCGCTGCGCATCGGGGCCCCCGGAGGGTGAGCATATAAGTTTTTTGGGTTTTTTTTAATGCTGGGCTGGCTGTATACTACTGTGGGCAGGCTGAGGTGGCTCTATACTACTGGGGGCAGGCTGGACTCCCAGTTTTCGGTGGTAAAATTAGGGGTCTCGGCTTATACTCGGGTCACCTTATACTCGAGTATATACAGTATTTTAAAAACAGTGGGTCAGAAGAGGTGACAGGTTAAGGTAAGCTATTTAAAGGGCTTGTCACAGTTCATTCATTTTTTTCCCAGGCCACACACTTGCTAGCCAAAATTATTAAACTGGATTCAGCTTGTTTTTTCCAAGTGCACTATGTTGGACTGCAGTTGTATACAACCTGCATTTGGGGGACATGTAAAAAAATAAATTAACTTGAACAACCCCTTTAAACTGGTGACTGTTATAGATGGGGATGTCGACATGGCAATTTGAAACACCTCAGTATATGCCATCACTATAAATGGGCATAGCATCATATAGTCATGGCATCTGCCCAGAACAGCTGGGTTTACCCTTCCTGAAAATGTGTTGCTTCTTATTTAAAGGCTTCACAGCCTGCAGTGTTGCTTTGGGTGTGACAAAAGGGACTTGTAAGGCAGTGAGTTTGAGTTAACATCATAGACTTAGTGTTACTGACACTGCCCATTATGGCATCACAAGTATGGCTCAGGATGGGTGTTGACATCACAGGGTGGGGACACCAACAGATATAACATTACTCCATTAACAATGTTAGATAATGCTTGATTGTTTTCTCTTAAAGGGGAGTATGAACGTCTGATACAAAAACCCATGATTATATAAATAAATGAATATAACAAATCTCAATGTCATTAGCCATACCCAAGATGGTTGCCACTGGAAACTACAAGTCCCATGATATTTTAGTTCTCAGTAACTCCTCCTCCCTCTTATGCTCTTCTCCCAATGATGATTTAACAGACTTTCTAGGGCTGTTACCATAGCAATGATGTGTAACTGCCATCATGGCACATCATGTGACCAGCAGCCATCTGTCCTGTGTCTGCTCCATGCTGAGAAAATCAATGGACTGATTAAAGGGCCAGTAGCATTTTAATTCTTTATGTATGTACCTATATAGTGTATGTTAACAGCATTCTGCTATATCTTAAATCGCTAATTGGCTTATATTTTAATGACCCATTTGAATATTAATTATGCGGATTCCTGGAATACCCCTTTAAACAACCTTTTTGGATCCACCTCACTAAATGCTTAGTCGTATTTCTCTTCCTTATCTATGATGGATTCCTGGTTTGGCAAGCTGACCGCCTTTGTAGCAGCAGCATCTTCACTAGAGAAGTACTGCAGTATCACTATCATACCTTATCACTTTCTCTGCAAAGTAGGAAAAGGAGAGACAGTGATAAGACTGATCATGTGTGTCCTTCTTGGAACATTTATTTGGGTGGACAGGAAAAAAGGGCAGTCTATAGAAATCACACGTGGCACTATTCTAACATTTTCACAGATTTTTCAGACTAAATTTACAGTGCTTTTCCCATGTGTAGTTTCTTGGTCTAGATAAATAAATCCATACAAGCATCTACACTTCTGGTGCCTTAATGAAACATCACAGAACATTGTGGCATTGGCAATGATAGGAGGGGATCTTAGCTGCCTAGTCAAAGGGAACATTCTCCATGGATACACTGCAAAGGAAGGGCTTAGACAATGGCTACACTATTCATTTAGAAACCCTGTGAACTTTCAGTTTTTAGGATTAACTCCTACTGTATTCTTTATCACAGAAATATTAAGAGTTACAAGATAGACCATGATCAGAGTCCGGGACTGCCTCCAATGTACCCTTGGGGGGCCAGAAATCTTGTAACAATGGCTTCCTGGTAGCCATTTTTGTTGGAAATCCTTTCATAACTATGAAGGATCCATTTGGCTGCAAATACGTATGTCCTCATTGTGGAGATGGGATGAAACCTAAGCTACGCACCTCTGGTGTTGGATTATCTCCTTAAAAAATAGTTGGATCCTCCGGTAATCATATATCTGCACAAATACAGTGGGTTGAGTTAATGTTCGTTTAAAGGAGTTGTCCAGGAGTAGTTAAAGGTGTATTTCCTCAAAGACAAGATTCTTAAATATTCTAAGGATAACAAAATAACACATTCTTTAATTCGGTGTTATTAACAGAAATACAGCATTACACAGATATAGTTCCAACCTGTCTCTATCAGTCCTGGGGTACACAATTTGGTTGTCCCTGGATCCGACCGTAAATATTGTGACTATAGCTATACAGGCAATCCACTACTTAAGAACACCCGACTTACAGACAACCCCTAGTTACAAATGGACCTCTTGATGTTGGTAATTGTCACAGGTAACCCCACGATCCATGTCACGGATAGCGGGTGCACCCGTGCCCCCCCCCCCCCCCC
The DNA here is from genome assembly GCF_040894005.1 of Engystomops pustulosus. Lineage (NCBI taxonomy): Eukaryota > Metazoa > Chordata > Amphibia > Anura > Leptodactylidae > Engystomops > Engystomops pustulosus. The sequence goes on along the minus strand of NW_027285171.1, from coordinate 23,457 downwards.
CGTGGTCCCACTGCACCGGCCCTGGCCTTACCTCTCCATGCTGCTGCTCCCATCCGGACTAGGCCTTGCGCATGGCCCTGCTCCCTTGGGCGCGCACGCCGCAGTGCTCAGAGATTGAAAGGGCCAGCGCACAGGTGATTGGTGCTGGCCACTCACGGGTCTGCATTTAATCCAGCGGCTCCCAATATTTCCCCCCCCCCACAGCATTCCTGTGTTTTGCGTGATCCTGCTCCTGCGTTCCTGCCACTTGTGCCTGTCTGTTCCTGCGTTTCTGTTCCATGTGCCAGCTCAGGATTCCTGACGAGAGTTCTTCTGTTCCTTACTGCACTGTTCTCCCGCTGTCACCCTGGGTACTGACTGTCTCCTGCATTGCTACCTTGGCTGCCACCTCGGGCTAGTGGAACGACCTGGTGGTACCCCGCTGCAGCAAGACCATCCTGATTAGGTGCCACTTAAGACTCCGGTCCCAAGTGTCCGGTAGTACCATCTCCCGCGGTGTACCAAAAGGTCCACAGACTCAGAGCCCTGACTGTAATCTACTGTACTTTAGCTTTAGCCTACAATAAACAGCTTTAAAAGTTATCAAATGCGTCTGCAATTAAGATTTATTGTTAATCCTGGTTCTTATAACAATAAAACATTTTTAAAATCCAGAGACCAAAAAATATTTGGCTGAGATTAAAATGATAAAATATACAGTTCCGAATTACATACAAATTCAACTTAAGAACAAACCTACAGAACCTATCTTGCATGTCACCCGGGGATTGACTGTATAAATAAAGATTATTATTATTAGTATTATTATGGTCAGATTCTTCTCATGCAAAGCTTTTCTTTTGTACGTGGTGCAGTGCTCCCTGCCTCCTGCTTTACAAGACCAGTTCAGACACAGGCACTTCATGTTGGCAAGCAGCAGTGTGCAGAGACTTACTCTACAAACTACAGACAAGATAAGGTCTTTATTCTAGGGGAGGGGGGCATAGCAGTGCTGGCTGTGTATGTTATAGGTGAGATAGCAGAGCTGAATGTTTTATTGTCATATATCCATCCACTCTGATCTGATTCATTTCTTTTTTCTATTCTATTTGTAGAATGTTCATAAGATAAATTAAAGTGTAGCTAAACCCTGTACCCTGATAATCTAAGCACATTGTCAGCACACAGCATCTCATAGCACAGAGGATTGCCGCCTTAGAGAGTCCTCGCCCACACTATGGATTCTTAAAATGACCATCTTTGAGTGACGGGACCAAAAACAGCAATAAAATGGAGTAAAATTGTAAAGTAAGGGGGTTAAAAATTATCTATATTGTGTAAACATCACTTGGGGATTAAAATTTGAGCTCTTTCTTTCATGGGCAACCCCCTTCAAATGAAGTGACTACTGCAGCCTCTTCACCTCATGCCAAGCAAACCTGGTGTTGGTCTGGGGTACCTAGGGCCGACTAGTGAAATTAATTCTGGAGGCCCTGCTACATAGAAATATTTCCGATTTTACAGGAGCCTAGGATCAAAGAATGTTTAGGCACTGGTGGGGGAAGGTAATGAAATAAAAAATAAAGTAGTACCTTTCTCCTTCCCTCTTTTTCAGTGCACGCCTCTTGGTTTGTACATAGGGGTTTTTAGGGGTGAAGTTATGTCAGGGTAGGGGAATAATAAGAATTACATTTGGTTTCCCAGGGCAGGTGTCGGGGCCCACTGGTAAATTCAGCGGTCCACCGGTGGGCCAATCCGAGCCTGAGAACACTGCTATAGCCTGTGCTTGGTATTGCATTTGTTATTGTATCATTTATAAGAGAACTGAGTAGCAACCAGGCCACATGACAAATGAACATGTGGCACGAGTGATCAGAAACGTTGCTTATTATAGTACCAAAACGGCTGCAAAATAGTGTGGCCAGTGAGAGTCTGAAACTTGTCATTCTAAAATTAATCACCTCTCCTAAGGATACATTACTATAACCTGACAACCCCTTAAATGTGTTTAGTCAGCTCACACCTGACCACATGACATATATGAAGGAATGTATTGGTTAGATGTGTATAACTATGTAGTGTCATGAAATTTCTGAAATCTGGCTTTCATTAGCATTAAAAATCTACAGTTGTGCAATCCAAAGATGTTTAGACACTCAGTACAAGTCACTGAAAATTAAGACTTGTTTCACAGTTTTGAGATGTTTCCATTGAATCCATTGGGCGGTAGTGTAATATTTGTAGCACAAACTTATCACTTACTAGCTAGTGTTAGACGTACAATTTCTGAATGCAGAACAGTCCATTGATTATATTGGAACAGATTTCCACCTCATTGAAGCCATTGTTTTATCCTGTATGAATGTGGCCATTGCTGTCCTTGTAGGAGGGTTGTAGTTGTCTAAGGCTCACTTTTGCTGTACAGGCGGTCCCCTACTTAAGAACACCCGACTTAAATGCGACCCCTAGTTACAAACGGACCTTTAATTTACTGTACTTTAGCCTTAGGCTACAATAAACAGCACTTACAGTTATTACTGGTGTCTGTAATTTACCTTTATTGTTAATACTGGTTCTTATGACAATCCAAGATTTTTAAAATCCAATTGTCACAGAGATCAAAAAAAATTCTAGCTGGACTTACAATGATAAAATATCCAGTTCCTACTTACATACAAATTCAACTTAAGAACAAATCTACAGAACCTATCTTGTATGTAACCTGGGGACTGTCTGCATTATAATGCTGTATTTATGCCGTAATCCCCCAATTATGCAAATATAAGTATATGTAAAATCTTTATTAAATCTCTTCATATTACTGCAGTTCTTTTAAGTCTTTTGTTGAGTTACAAGCAAAGTGAAACAAATGTTTATGAAATATTCCTTTTTGCAGCTTCTAATAGGCTTAATGGTCTTAATCATCAGAGTATCCTTTAGTTAATCTCCAGTTCTTTTAAGCACAAGGAGCTAAATATAGTTCAGTTTTGTCTTTGTATTTATTACTTTCTGTCTCGTGCACTAAATATAACACTTGAATCATTTTCCATAGCCAGAATTTATAATAGGCAGGCATGGTGCCCCCATTGCAGGAAAAATTTACTGTGACTGACACAGTTCTCTATTATATTTAGTGACCCACTCCCTATTGGGAGACCCCCCGTATAAACTATTTAGGTGTTTGTTTTTCAGAGGCGTGCAGACCTTGAGAAAAAAAATTACACCATGCACAATTTTTTTCTTGCCTTCATACCACAGGCTTCCATCGAAGTTCATGGGTTCACAAAAAAATAAAAACCTGACAAAATGTCAGATGTCATCCAAACAAAACACTATGGGGGGTGGGGCCATTCATCATATTTGGTGCTAGCTGTTATTTTTTGGCGCTCGATTGTAGTGGTCATATATGATGGTATATTGTGGTGCGCGGCCTTAATGTACTTGGTGCACTGTAAGAAGAACAAATGAGCGAAAGAATTGAGAAACCACATTCATGAAGGGGTTTAGAAGTTGCCAGACCTGATTTTTGTTGGTCTAATTATGCACCACAAAAAGGTGCCAAAAAAGTGTCAGGAAACTAGAAGTGCAGGAAAAGTGTAGGGACTGAAGAGCTGTGCCCAAAATGAGCAACAAAAAAATAACTGGGCAGAGCCAATAATAAGTAACCCCCTATGTTTATACCAGGGCGGTTCAATAACTACCTGTGTTAGAAATGAAGACACCACTTTTTCAAAAAAAATTTATTTTTCAACATAGTCCCCTTTAGAAAGATACACTTCTCCCAACGTTCCTGCTATTTCTTTAACCCCTCCAAAAAATAAGATTTGTCGAACTCTCCAAAAAACCGCTCTGTCTCGGCGATTACTTTCTCGTTTGAGCCATTTCTTCATGTTAGAAAAAGTTGTGTTGATAATGCGGCCGTGTCTCCTTCAATTTTTTGTCTAAGCGGTCCAATAACTCACTGTAGTATTGCCCAGTGATCGTTCTTCCTTTTTCTAAAAAATCCATGAGGATGACGCTGTTCGTAATGATGAATCCAGGTTTCTTCAATGGTGACAACTCGCTGAAAAATCTCCTTTGAATCTCGCTTAAATTGCTCCAAACACTGCTTTGAAGTTAACAGCCGCATCCGCTTGTTGTCCACCATGAGCAATCGCGACACCCATCGAGCCGACAATTTTTTCACCTCCAATTTAGGCTACATTCACACAATGTACTACGGTAAGGCGGGCATACATCGGCGCTGCGGAATGGAGCAGGGGATGAGCGCTGCTCATCTCCGCCCCTCTCCGTATCACATGTACTATCTTTTCCCGGGCTACGGAGCGGTACGGTGCCGCACCCGTACAGGGCCGTGAGCCTATAGAAGTGTATGGGGGACGTATATCGGCCGTACATACGTCGGCCGTATATACGTCCCCCATACATGTGTGTTAATGTAGCCTTATCATGTAAAATATTAGTTGCCGTTCAGATCGACACACCTATGGCCTCTGCTACGGCCTCACCTTGTATATCCAACCTTATACTTGTATTCACAGGACAAGAAGTTGATGGAGTCAATAATCTGTTACTGCTTCACTGTGTCAGATTTTATGTTCTCCATCTCTAGTAATGACTTTGGTTCAAAATGAGATGCGAAGATAACTTGCAGGAATAATTATCACCCATTTAAGATGCCCTTTTGCTTTCTTACGCTCCGCTTGAATGATAAGAGGAGGTTTGCAACAAACACATAGAAATACATGAGGCCATATTCAGTTTACACTCTTGTTCATGGTCGGTGCATGTTATTTCTTATTTCTTAACATTTTTATCTTATTACAGGACAACCATTGTGGATCATTCAGTCATGTCTCTGCCATTCAGGAAAGACTTTGACAAATATAAGAATATAAACGAAGATGAGATTCTAAACAAATTATCTGAAGATGAATTGAAACAGTTGGAGAACGTTTTAGAAGAGCTGGACCCTGAGGTATGTGTAGGGAGATCTCAAGGGAATAGGGATTTACTCTACACATAACAACACATTTGCATCATCATTGTTTTCTAATACATTGAAAACTGCGTACCACATAGCCCATACAAGTATTATGGGTACATTGTCCAGATCCAGAGCCTTATCCTTATTTCTTAAACAATCAAGTTGTACACTCATTTAAAAAGAAAAAAATAAATAAATTCAACACCCAGTTTGTTTTTCTCACCTGCTTCAAACATAACAGGACTAAAATGTTGATTACTTATCTTTATTTTGAGTCATCAATTTCATACTGGTAAGGGCCGAGCCCCAGCACCTCCACTCATGAAATGCTTCATGTGACTGCAATATTACACACAGTGCTGTATATTGTATAGTGGCTGTGCTTTGTAGCTGTAGTGCTGTGGATCAGAGAAGCATTGAACTATGGACATTTGAATATTTCTCCTATACAAAGCACTTTTTACTTTATTTGACATCAAGGGTTAACTTGCATTAACCAATAGTATTTTGTTATATACATTCTGTTTATTATTGCTAGAGTAAAGAGTCAGTGAACACTGTGAGACATCTCTGACTGTATATCTCTAACTAAAGAGAAGTTAGTAATTTTCCACAGCTATACTAGAAATTCTTTTGAAGAGGAAAAAACTGACCTGTTTACCAGAAGATAAGACATACTGCTGTCTGGGAAGTTGTGTACCACTTTAGAAATTTTCTGCCATAGAATATTATGGGTACGCAATGTAAATCTATGGGAGAAAGCAGTATCATTGTGCTGAAATAGAAGGTATATAAAGAGAACACTCCCAGTCCTTAGTATCTTGCAGTTAGGGAACATAGCTTGGAGAGAAGACTGCCATGCTACTGCCAGTACAAGAAGCTGAGACTGGGATATGCTGACATTGACCCCAGGCTCCACGTCTTTTGCCAGGGAAAAAGAGGGACAGCTATCCCACGCCTTTCCTCAATGTGGAACACTACTTCTGTCAGGGAGGAGATTGGAGAAGTCAGTCTTATTCTTTGTTTGTATTGCTTTGCACCTGAATTACTTCAGTAAAGAAGGTAACCCTTTATTGCAGACCCTGAATCTCTGGACTTAATTCCCATTGGGCTTCCCCATGCCTTACCATCCCTTCCGGAGAGCAGCAACACACCTCTGTGGTGCCTGCCGGACCCAGCATAGTATTGGGGCCACCCCTAGCCCAGGCCAAACTATTAGAGTGATCAATATGTCATCACAGTGGATGTTGTCCCAGCAATATGATATTGATGACTTAAAGGCTTTAAAATGATGCAACCCAATTCACTTACATACCGTATATACTCGTGTATAAGCCGAGTTTTTCAGCACAAAAAATGTATCGCATGGACATGACTCTGCGGGCAAGAGAAGAGGAGCTGCCGGGACCCGCGCCGAAGATCGAGAACCTCGCGCTGAAGATCGGGACCCGCGCCAATAATCCAGACACCGGAGGGTGAGTATTAAGTTTTTAATTTTTTTTGGCAGGGGGCTGGCTGTATACTACGTGGGGGTTGGCTGTATACTACATGGGGGCTTGCTGTATACTACATGGGGGTTGGCTGTATACCACATGGGGGCTGGCTGTATACTACATGGGGGCTGGCTGTATACTATATGGGGACTGGCTGTATACTACATGGTGGCTGGCTGTATACTAAGTGGGGGCTGGCTGTATACTATATGAGGCTGGCTGTATACTATATGAGGCTGGCTGAATACTACTTGGGGCTGGCTGTATACTACATGGGGCTGGCTGTATACTACTTGGGGCTGGCTGTATACTTATTCTTACTTGGGGCTGGCTGGCTTGGGTATGGCTGGCTGTATACTACATGGGGGCTGGCTAGCTGTATACTACACCCTCAACTTATACTCGAGTCAATAGGTTTTCCCAGTTTTTGGTGGTAAAATTAGGGGTCTCGGCTTATACACGGGTCGGTTTATACTCGAGTATATACGGTAAGTTGTGATGTAGGGTGACACAGTGAACTTAAGATGTGTGACGGCTGTGCAGCCATGACCTAATGAGAATTGGTATCTTTTTTCCATACTTTTTTCCTTATTGATCCTTGCCTACTTATGGATCAAGCTAAAGCTGTGTTACCTTGCTGTGGTTTTGTTGCGGGTTTGGCACATTTACCACAAAATCAGCAAAAATAGCTATAAATCTGCAGAAGGGAAACACAGCCTTATACATAGTGAAAAGCTATAAATTCAGAGCTTTTTGTCTTAGCATAATATAATCAGTATCACAGGGCCCATAGAAACACTTCTGTCATTAGGGTTAATGTATGTCACATGGATGTCGCTCTGGCCATCCCATCCAAGTCATGACGCATTATAATAATTAATACCAGTCATGTTACTCGCAAGAACTTAATTGCAAGGCTTTCATTTTACATTCTCTGGGTTGTTGTCTCCAAGTCTCCCGCATGCTGGCAGCTGCTCTTCCCACAGAAGCCAAGAACAACACTGAAATACTCTTTATTGACTGCAAAGTCACCTTAGCCGGGAACAAATGACTCCTCTTGAAATGAAACATGTGTTAGTTTTAGGAAAAGAAAATGTGCAGAAATTTCCATTCCGTCAGGTAAATGAGTAACTTCACTTTTCTCACAATGCTCCCGAACCAGAAATAGAAAGTGATATAGTTGTGTGCCTGATTCCTGAACCACATTCATTCAGCTGATTAGTGTTAAAAGGAACAAAGCAATAACCCTTTCATTACCAGAACCTGCAGTGTGATTAAAGGGGTTTTCCGAGTTAACTAATAAATTAGTGCCGGGCTGGGGCGGGCTATTTAAAAATAATAAACATGTACTTACCTCCTCTGGCGCTGCCGATGTCCCTTGCCACGGTCCATCTGATCCGTGCCCCTGTTTGTTTACAGGGGCACAGTAGCCATGCACAGGGAGCTTCCGGCCGGCGATGTGGCCGGCTCCTCCCATCCGTCCCTATCTCTCAGCATTGTAAGTGCTGAGAGATGGTGTAATTTTTGGCGCACAATAGACCTGGGAAAAAATGGTCAGTGAGCAAAATCAAGGCGCAGTCCATGTAAGATTTTGGCGCACATTGATGTCGGCATTTTTATGGCGCACAACTGATTATTACCGTCTACCCATTATTTACTTACAGCAGTGCGCCGTTTGGCTGTGATTCCAGAGACTGATCTCTGATGCCGACAGTCGTGCTTGCGCCAGAATTAGTAAATCCCTCCCATTGTCTGCTTCTGCTGTGGCAGTTAAAAGCTGAGCCGTGATTGGTTGCTATTCTGCCACAGGTCATTAATATGAGCTCCGAGTTTTGGTAACTGTAGGCAATGAGTATAAGACGCTTATGTGTGAGGTAAGATGGAGAGAGATGGGGGAGATTTATCAGAAATGTCTAAGGTAAAACTGTTCCAGTTGCCCATGGAAACCAGAGATCAGCTGTAATTTTATAAACAGCTGTTCGAAAAATGAAACTTGAGCTCTGATTGGTTGTTATGGGCTAATAGTTCTGCTCTCATACACTCCTGATAAATCTCCCCATAGACAAAATGACAGAGACAAAAACAGACAGAGACATTCAGAGGCAGAGACAGTCAAAGGCAGAGACAGTCAGAGGCAGAGCCAGTCAGAGATAGCTGGAGTCAGTCAGAGACAGAGACAGAAACGGTTAATAGCTATGATTAAGGACAGTACATCTGTCCGAAACGCGTAAGCTGTGATGTGTCTGTTATAAGTGGATTTCCTGTACTGCTATTTAATGCCTTAATAAAGAACAAAGTTTTTCAAGTGTTTGGAGCATGGCTGGACCTTGGATTTTTGGTGCTACAAGTATACGTATACCCCAGCAGAGGGGTGGCCCGTGCCTCACTCAACACTTAAGGAGCAAGGTGAGCTGGTTTCTCCAATTTTCTATGATTCAATGTAGAGTAGAACTCTACCTACGTCAATATGCTGGAAGCCTACATATACACTTACCGGCCACTTTATTAGGTACACCATGCTAGTAATGGGTTGGACCCCCTTTTGCCTTCAGAACTGCTTCAATTCTTCGTGGCATAGATTCAACAAGGTGCTGGAAGCATTCCTCAGAGATTTTGGTCCATATTGACATGATGGCATCACACAGTTGCCACAGATTTGTCGGCTGCACATCCATGATGCGAATCTCCCGTTCCACCACATCCCAAAGATGCTCTATTGGATTCAGATCTGGTGACTGTGGAGGCCATTTGAGTACAGTGAACTCATTGTCATGTTCAAGAAACCAGTCTGAGATGATTCCAGCTTTATGACATGGCGCATTATCCTGCTGAAAGTAGCCATCAGATGTTGGGTACATTGTGGTCATAAAGGGATGGACATGGTCAGCAACAATACTCAGGTAGGCTGTGGCGTTGCAACGATGCTCAATTGGTACCAAGGGGCCCAAAGAGTGCCAAGAAAATATTGCCCACACCATGACACCACCACCACCAGCCTGAACCGTTGATACAAGGCAGGATGGATCCATGCTTTCATGTTGTTGACGCCAAATTCTGACCCTACCATCCGAATGTCGCAGCAAAAATCGAGACTCATCAGACCAGGCAACGTTTTTCCAATTTCGATGAGCTTGTGCAAATTGTAGCCTCAGTTTCCTGTTCTTAGCTGAAAGGAGTGGCACCCGGTGTGGTCTTCTGTTGCTGTAGCCCATCTGCCTCAAAGTTCGACGTACTGTGCGTACAGAGATGCTCTTCTGCCTACCTTGGTTGTAATGGGTGGCGATTTGAGTCACTGTTGCCTTTCTATCAGCTCGAACCAGTCTGCCCATTCTCCTCTGACCTCTGGCATCAACAAGGCATTTCCGCCCACAGAACTGCCGCTCACTGGATGTTTTTTCTTTTTCGGACCATTCTCTGTAAACCCTAGAGATGGTTGTGCGTGAAAATCCCAGTAGATCAGCAGTTTCTGAAATACTCAGACCAGCTCTTCTGGCACCAACAACCATGCCACGTTCAAAGGCACTCAAATCACCTTTCTTCCCCATTCTGATGCTTGGTTTGAACTGCAGGAGATTGTCTTGACCATGTCTACATGCCTAAATGCACTGAGTTGCCGCCATGTGATTGGCTGGTTAGAAATTAAGTGTTAACGAGCAGTTGGACAGGTGTACCTAATAAAGTGGCCGGTGAGTGTATAACAAATAAAACAGTTAAGCTGATCAAGACTGCGAGTGCCAGGATCTTTGTTGAATAGAGTACAACTCTAGACCATCACCTAGGCCAAGATCAGGGCTGACTAGCATGACTTTCTCACAGTGCAGCTCCACCCCCATGACTCTATACAGACCTTGGAATTCATTGTTCACACTGAGAACAGAACACAATGTAATAATGTGATTCTTTCTTTTTTTTCAGAATGCCCTATTACCAGCAGGCTTCCGACAGAAAGACCAGACAACCAAGGAGGCTTCTGGAACATTCGACAGGGAGCATCTATTGGCCTATTTGCAGAAAGAAGCCATGGAGCACCAAGACAGAGAGGACTATGTGCCATTTACTGGAGAAAAGAAAGGTAATGCAAAACATGATATCAACAACACAGAGATTATTTTTTTGTGTGTGATTTTTTTTTTTTAAAGTATAAAAGTTTTAAAAGTACAAAATGTCTCACTGAGATGGTGAGGGACCTATGTACCCATTGGAGTAGGAAACACACACTCCACTGTTTGGGGCCGCGTACTACCAACAATACACACTTAACAGATCATGGACTGGTTGGTACCTGGTTAAACCATGGCACAGTCCCAGCGTCTCCTGAGCTGCACTGAGGGTGACTTTCTGCCAAATACAGAAGCCTTCTAATAGCCCGGAGTCATGAATGCATTGCCTTTGTAAATTTTACATTGAGCTTTTGATCCTTCAGATATCAATTATTTTCAGGATCCAGGAAGGCTAAAGGAATACCATTTATATTTTTTATTCTTGTAACTAGTTCTAGGCACATGGCCACGTAGCCTCACCTTCTGTACAACTGTTACCATGTGTAAGCACTTCCAGTATTTGCAGTGTGTGTTACCAGGTCCATTCTATTAGAGGTCCTCCCTCCATGTATTTGTACTGTATCTGTTATCTGTATATATCTGTAGTATAATGGAGGTGGCTTGTTTGTCTTTTCTGCAGCAAGAGGAACATGTGGTTTCTATTATGATGCAAGTGAAGCCAAAATGTTTCCCATCTGATATATTATGAAAAAGTCGGATTGTGATTCATGTTTTTTTTTGCCTTTGCTACAAACTTTGATAAATCTTCTGACTAGTTATGTAAGTGGACAGTATAGATTATTAACCCTTTTTATAAACTCACTCTTATCAAGGTACCATATATACTTGAAAGTGCCATATTGCTAACAAATACTTAACTGTAGCATAAATAATAATAATAATTCTTTATTTATATAGCGCACACAGATTACACAGTGTTGCACAAAGCTTGCCAAATTGGTCCCTGTCCCCATGGGGCTCACAATCTAAACAACCTAACAGTATGTTTTGGATTGTGGGAGGAAACGGGAGTACCCGGCGAAAACCCATGCAAACACATTTTCTGTTCCTCAAGAATTAAGCCTTCCCATAGAAGTGTATGGAGACATGAATAATACGGATGACACACATTGTTGCCATCTTGTGACCCTCTAAAGGGTTGGGACAAGGTAGTGACATCAGTCTTTGCAGACATATGGCTCAGATCCGTGGACAGCACAAGTGTACAAGTAGTCTCATACATAGAGAGGTTTTGGATACCTGGGAAAGTATAGTTGGAAGAACTAAGCTGAAGGTAAAGGGAACAATGTCTAGAAACATAAGGAAGTCTCACAAGACAATGAAATTTAGGGCTGCATGTGAAGTAAAGTAAAGATCAATCTAATCAGATATCTGATATTTCCCTGCACTGTAATTGATGAGGTGCTCTAAGGAGGGGAGAGCAGTACTAAACATTCTGTAAAATTAACAAAATTACATCTCAATTTCAAGCTAATTTTCTGGATGCCACCACCATGGGCCAAGAAAGACATGATGGGGGGGTTATCAGAGCTCGTGCGCCAATTCATGAATTGCACCTATTTCCCCCTTATGCCACCTCCAAGCCAAATGGTCGTAGAGGAGAGAGAAGGGGAGCACGTGACCAGTCGGAGCCTCCTAATAAATAGCTGTAAAAGCTGGGACCGGTAGTGCACATGGGTCTGGGATAGACATTATCCTGGGCACCTCCCTCTCTGCTGTCAGGGGCATCAGCTATCCAACCGCACAGCTACCCGCCCACACAGCTATCCAGTCACAAAGCTGACAGCTCAAGTAGACACCCGCCCAACCTCCCACGCGCACAACCAGTTAGCTGCACAACCACCCGCACAGCCAGCCAACTACCTGACTACCAGCCCTCACAGCCAGCCAGCTGTCCGACCACCTGCCTGCAATGCCAGCCAACTACCCGACCACTGCCCTCACAGCCAGTTTATGTGTGTATCTGCTGTATGTGTGTCTGTATATGCTGTATGTGTGTTTATGTGTATGTTGTATGAGTTTATATGGTGTGTATATGATGCATATGTGTATATATCCTGCACATATTGTATATGTGTATGTATGTATGTATGTGTATATATGGTGTGTATGTTGTATGTATGTGTGTATATATTCTGTATGTGTGTATATATGCTGCAAATGTTGTATGTGTGTGAATATATGCTGTAAATGGTGTATGTATGTGTACATATTCTGTATTTGTTTATATGCTGTATGTGTGTTTATATGCTTTATATATTGTGTGTACATGCGGTCCCCTACTTAAGGACACCCGACTTACAGACAGCCCCTAGTTAAAGACCCCTCTGCCCACTGTGACCTCTGGTAAAGCTCTCTGGGTGCTTTACTTTAGTTCCAGGCTGCAATGATCAGCTGTAAGGTGTCTGTAATGGAGCTTTATTGATAATCCTTGGTCCCATTACAGCAAAAAAATGTGAAAATCCAATTGTCACTGGGGCAAAAAAAAATTTGTCTGGAGCTACAATTATAAAATATACAGTTTTGACTTGCATACAAATTTAACTTAAGTACAAACCCATCTATATTGTATGTAACCCAAGAGCTGCCTGCATATGCTGTGTGTATATGCTGTGTATATACTGTATGTATATGTGTATTTGCTGTATGTGTGTGCATATTGTGCATATGCTGTGTATAATGTATGTATGTGTATATATGGTGATATACTGTATGTCTAAGTATATGATTTATATATACACTATATGTATGTATATTATGTATTATAATATGTACTATACAGTCTGCAGTATGTCTGCAAATTTGATGTGTCTATACTATTTGTGTATATGATGTGTCTATACTGTATGTGTGTGTAAATGTATGGAAGTGTACATACTGTTTGTGTTTATATACTGTATGAGTTTGAATATACTGTACATGTATTAGTGTATTATTATTGTATATATGTATGTATAGATTATTCATTTATATAAGAGTACATAAATGTGTGTATGTGAGAGTATAAATGTATGTATGTGTGTAAGAGTGTTTAAATGTATTTGTATGAGTGTAGAACTTAATATGAGTGTTATTATATAAATGTTTATGTACAAATAATCTTTTTAAGTGGTATGGGGGCCCCATGCTTAATTCTGCTATGGAGCCTAGCCTCTCCTAGTTAAACCCCATATCATATAATAAATGTGCCCCGTGATCTGGAATGTGTTAATCTGCTGGACAGCATACTGGTAGTGGTTTATTAAGACAATTCCTGCTGACAGGTTCCCTTTAAGTAACCCAGCTTTATATATCCTGCACCCAGGGGCGCACCTGCCATGAGGCGAGTTGAGAATCTCGCCTCAGGCGGCACACCTCCTGCTGAACCGAGGGGGCGGCACCGTGTTCCCACCAGCCGCCCGCACCGTTCTCCTGCCCGCCCCATTCTCCAACCCGACACCGGGTTCCCGGCCGACACGCACCGAGCTCCCGTCCGCATGGCCTCCGACCAGCACCATCCTCCCGCCCGCGCTCTGGCCGCCCACTCCCCATTGACCTGCCGGAACCAAGCTGCGGGCCGCACATGCTACTGCCCGTCGGCCGTAACCATGCGACCGCCTGCAGGCCACCACCATTCTCCTGCCCGTGCTCCCGCCGGGACCGATCTCCTGGCCAGCACGCACCGATCTTCAGGCCGCTGGCACCATGGGACTGTCCGCTGGCCTGCACCGAGTGCCCGGCCACCGGTCTCCCCCACTGTCAGGACCTTAAAGGAAGGTAAAGTAACTTTATCTGTGCTTACATATATGTGTTTGTGTATATATGTGTGTGTATGTATGTGTTTATGGGTATATATGTGTATGTGTGTATCTGTGTGTATATATGTGTATGTGTGTGTGTATAGATGTTTATGTGTATATATGTGTTGTGAGACACTGAAGGGGTTAACTGTGGATGGGCGGTATGTTTCCCCTAGGTTTTGCTATTATGCAAGGCCTTAGTGCTGAGGTTGTGTTGTCCAGCACCTTGGACACAGGTGATGGGAGCAGCCTAATCAGTCTGCATAAAGCCGATGAGCAGAGCTGGAAGTGTTGTCTCTCTGGAAGGAGGCTGGAGAGCACGCAGCCTTGACCTCTGTGCCTGGAGCAGCAAAAGTGTTTTTGTTAGTGGTGAGTCAGAGAACCATTGTTTAGTTAGCACCCTGACGAGTAGGATATTATTTTGTTTTGATGCCTGAATGTGAAGGCTGTTTTATTTTGTTCCTGCTGAAATAAACACAGGCTAGACCTGTTTTGGACTGTACTTTGGTGTCACTGTCGTGAACTGCATCACAGCACCCCGCTACCACGGTCTCTACTGGGCCAAATCCTCCACAGTGTATATGTGTATATATGTGTATTTGTGTGTAAATATGTGTATATATATATGTATGTGTATATGTATATTTGCTGTATGTATGTGCAGTGTGTGTTTATGCTGTATATACTGTTTGTATATGTTTTTATATATGCTGTATGTATATGCAGTATTTGTGATATTTATCAGGGCTTCTATTTGTTACTACATGGCAGTACTCTGTATGCATTTTATACTACATGGCGGCATGCTGTATGCATTTTATACTACATGGCGGTACACTGTATGCATTTTATACTACACGGCGGTATGCTGTATGCATTTTATACTACATGGCGGTACGCTGTATGCATTTTATACTACATGGCGGTACGCTGTATGCAGTTTATACTAAATGGCGGTGCGCTGAATGCATTTTTTACTACACGGTGGTACGCCGAATGCATTTTATACTACATGGTGACACCCTGTATGCATTTTATACTACATGGCGGTATGCTGTATGCATTTTATACTACATGGCGATATGCTGTATGCATTTTATACTACATGGCGATATGCTACATGCATTTTATACTACATGGCGGTACGCTGAATGCATTTTTTACTACACGGTGGTACGCCGAATGCATTTTATACTACATGGTGACATGCTGTATGCATTTTATACTACATGGCGGTATGCTGTATGCATTTTATACTACGTGGCGGTACGCGGAATGCATTTTTTACTACATGGCGGTACGCTGAATTTTTTTTTACTACATGGCGGCATGCTGTATGCATTTTATACTACATGACGGTGCATTGTATGCATTTTATACTATATGGCGGCACGCTGTATGCGTTTTGCGGTGCTTTATTTTAACACCAAATCAATATGATGGATCTTGTTCTGACACTCCCAGATATATTACATTACATATATGGGGGGGGGGGGGCGTCTCTCTATGGCTCGCCTCAGGCAGCAGAAAGGCTTGGTTCACCTCTCCCTGCACCTGCTATGTGCCAATGTAATAGGTAATGCTATTTACTGTACCTGTATAAGCGGAATGATGGATAACACAGGGGCATTTGGCTTTAGCTGCACTTATAATTTTCTGAACACTACAGGTACTGTAAAATGTATCAATGTCCTTCTGAATTCAGAGATTTGTTCTCATTACAGAATTTTTAAAGACGTTCTGTATTACTCTCTGTGGTGTACTGGCATTTCCTGTGTCATTTTCAGGTCAAGAGCTGCAAAGCCTCAAGATAGGAGGTCTCAAGAGTGGTTTATGGGTTTTGGCCATAAGCTAACTTAAAGCCAGAGAAGTTAATGCACAGTTAATCTATTAATATCCAAAGGAGATCCATGATGACACAGTATTTAGCAATAAACTGAAACAAATGCTTATACTGGGCTTCATTTGTCTGCATGTAGATAAGTTAATGTTTGGAGGACATCAGTAGAAGGAACTTATAAGTCTCTTCTGTTTGACGCATACACAAATGATGGCTAATGGCCTTTTTTGGAAAGGCAATAAAGGCCTAATAAAAGCATTACGTCTCAGATCTGCAAATAAATAGGATTATTCTGCTCACTGGGTTATTAATATTCATTATGTTCAATTTAGGAGACAGGATTAGTGCAGTTACCCTGATTCATCTTTTGTAAGTCAATTAAAGGAAAAATGGATCATAAAATATCTATCATATTTGTCATAGATTCTGTGCGAGCGGGAGTAGGCAGTTTTAGCCTAATGTATGGTGTTTGGAATAGGGATATTTTAGCTGAGGAAGAATGATCATAATGACCTTACATCTTTTTAACTATCTGTATGCCAATTGACAATGTAGAAAACCTACTTGTCATCCGATATGCTGAATCAGTAGCCATCAATATCTGGTTGTTTTAGCGCCCCTTTGTTCAGCCAGTATACGGTAAGTTATAAAGAGAATTTAAAAACTTAACAGTGTGTTGAACATGGAGTAATATTATCTCACCAATTTTTCTTCAACCTTCTCCACTTTCTGTGTTTTTTTCCCCTGCTGTGCAATTGGCGCTCAGACTCTGGATCATACAATCTGAACCTCATTAGATTTAAAGTCATTGCATCATGTTACCAGGAGCTGCTATACTAAAGAAACCCAGCCCCCTCAGTCACTGCACTGAGAGCACATGTGCCATTTAACAACTCAGAAGACCCTTCTACGACTTAGGGTGATGCCACAAATGGCGTTTTGAACCCGTTTTTGGTCTGTTTTTAAGCAGACCGTTAAAAAACGCATCTGTTTTTGATAGGATTTACCAATAATCTTAATTAAAAATGGTCAAAAAATCGCATGGGTATTTGGACGGACTGCTTAAAAACGGACCATAAACGGGTTCAAAACACCATGTGTGGCATCACCCTCAAGAGGCTCATAGCATCATGCAAGTCAGTGAAAAGACACTGGAGCTCATTTACTTACCCGGTCCAGTCGTGATCCCGCAGCGCGTTGTCTAATGAGGATTCGGGTTCTGCCAGGATTCACTTAGGTCGTCCGTCCAATGTCCAGTAGGTGTCGCTGCTGCGCCGAGGTCCGCCGAAGTTTACCTGTTTTTTCCCGGTGCATGTGAGTGCTTGATCTTGCGACACATTTCGTTTTTTAAATTCGGTGTTTTTTCCGAATCCGTCGAGTTGTCCAATGGCCACGTGAAAGCCAGCGCGATTGCGCCGAAATCCGATCGCGTGCGCCAAAATCCCATTGGAATCCGACGCAAAACGGAAAAATTCGGGAAATCCAACGAAAGTGCGGCCGCGGAGCCCTTAGTAAATGAGCCCCACTGGTTTCTGATCCCTCAATTATTTATATGATTTAAAAGCAGATAAATTGGAGGAAAACAATTAGAATATCTGAATTCCATTAGATTTTTGTATTCCCTAGATAACCCCTTTAATAAGAGAGAATAGTTTAAGCTAGACAATCTTTGAAATTGTCATTCAATAGTTACCAGTCCCAGAAATTAATTTTCCATGAAGAAGGTTCCCAGAAAGTCTAAATGGCTTTGTCGGCATACCTATTGTTTTCTAACTATTCAACAGACAATAACCAGTTGATAAATCTTAATTTCGCC
The DNA here is from genome assembly GCF_040894005.1 of Engystomops pustulosus. Taxonomy (NCBI): domain Eukaryota; kingdom Metazoa; phylum Chordata; class Amphibia; order Anura; family Leptodactylidae; genus Engystomops; species Engystomops pustulosus. The sequence goes on along the minus strand of NW_027285171.1, from coordinate 5,502 downwards.
ATCATATTCTGCTTTACAGATCATGCAAAAAATAAGACATTACAGAGTAATAGAATAGTTATTAGTTGAGAAAGTGTAAGAATGAGTTCTTTCTTACACTCACATCAGCTTTCAGGGGAGAGTCACCATACACAACTCATAAGTTTTTACAACCGACATTCAGTGCATATTTAATGGACCGTATGTACTCATTCCTTGCAGATGTACTGATACCAGTAAATTCTTAGTGTTTAGACTCTCTTGAATGCTCAGGCTGTAAGTAAACCCGGTAACACAGCACTGGAGATATATGTATAGTTACCATATATACTCGAGTATAAGCCTAGTTTTTCAGCACAAAATTTGTGCTCAAAAACCCTAACTCGGCTTATACTCGAGTCAACTAAAAACATAAAGACAAAACTCACCTTTCTGACGTCACCCATAGGTCCTCTTCTGTCTGAGACAGAAGAGGACCTATGGGGACGTCGGAAAGATGAGTACAGTGTTATTTTTTTTCCTACTACAGGGGTTGGGCAGGCTGTATGCTACAGGGGTTGGGCAGGCTGTATGCTACAGGGGCTGGCAGACTATATACTGGGAGGCTGTAACCAATGCATTTCCCACCCTCGGCTTATACTCGAGTCAATAGGTTTTCACAGTTTTTTGTGTTGAAATTAGGGGTCTCGGCTTATACTCGGGTCGGCTTATACTCGAGTATATACGGTATTTTATAACATTTTATAGTGTTATAAGTATACTAGAATAAATGTACATTTTATAGGATTTTATAGATGATTGTAGTGACAGAAGGGAAAGCTAATGGAGAACAGGAACCCTAGCACTGTAAAACGAGCCTATTACACATGTGTCATTGTTTAGATTTTAGCTATATAACTATATACTGCTTCATACACAAGATTAAAACCTTTGGTGGTCCCCTCTAGCGTGATTTCGCTAGCACAGCTAAATAAATATGTGTCTCTTGGCGCTGTATGCAACTACAATCCTATAGTTGGCAATAACGTAATGGAGATTTGCAAAAACAGAATCTGCTCTTTAATTGCTTCCAGATCCTGCATATCCACAGGGCTCACAGGAGTGTTACACTAACGCAGAAATGTCGCTTTCTTGTTAATCTTGTTTACTTTGATCTTGTTAGTTAATTGTATGACATTCCCTACAAATCTGTCCTATTAGAGATCGCCTGATGTTAGATGTTTTGCATTTGTTAGCAAAACTGTCATAAGACTGAGACGAATTGTCAGTATTCCTTGTAGAAACAGGAAAATTTGCAATATAAAACACAACTTTGAAGCCATTATAATGGAGTGTATAATATAATCCCCATTCAGCCATTAGGCCTCATGCAGACAGTCGTGTTCTCTCTCAGGCTGTAACCTGGGCGAGCACAGGGCTAGGTGGAAGGAGGAAGATGGGGTGAGCGCTCCTCACCCCTCAATTCTCCTTAGATTGGGCAGAATGGTGGCTGAGTGGGTAGCACTTCTGCCTTGCAGCACTGGAGTCCTGGGTTCAAGGTCAACATATGCAAAGACTTTGTATCTTCTCTCCGTGTTTGTGTGGGTTTCCTCTGGGTACTCCGGTTAGGTGAGCCCCATGGAGACAGGGACCAATTTGGCAAGCTTTGTGCAGCACCGGCTAATCTGTGTGTGCTATATAAATAAAGAATTATTATTATTATAATTATAGAAATCCAGGTGCCCGACTCAATCACTGTGCTGTGACACCCTGTGTATCATAGACCACTATGGGAGCTGTGATACAGCCGCAAATTGTTCAGGCATATCACAGCACCCAATTCGGTCGTATTGGTCGTACATGATTTGGCTTGAAGATAGTTGACAACAATATCATACTCACACTGCACTTCAAAAATATCTGTCGCTTTTGTTTCAGCGCTGACAGTGGTTACACTAGCCTGCGGCGCACATAAACACTGGACGAAGGGTGACTCAATAGCAAGACCAAATATGCTGAAGTACCCTTTAGCCAGTACAGTTTAGAAGCAACCAAATAAAGCGACAGACAGTAACACAGCACGTCTGTTTGTATAGTCCTGCACCAATTTTTAAGAAAGAAAAATAAAGGCTACGTTTTATTTTTTTGTTAAATACCTCCAACTACAGGGAAAAAATCAGTGATCATGAGCCCTTAGGCTGAAACAACTACCTTACAAATAAGACATAACAACTGAGATATCAGTTGTCATCTACTATAGGTTTTCACAAAATTTGAAAAGAAAGTCGGATTCTAGAACTACTGTTTATCCTATTATGTTACAAGTGATCCATACCTGTGCAAAGAGGTCCTGTCATATCTTTCACCGTACCCTATCTATTACAGAACATGTACTATATGCATTTCCTGCAAATTTACAATTACAATCTCCTGTTATTCCTTCTGGATACGTGTGGATACATAGTTGCACGTCTGTGACCTATGGGCGCCTGTACACTATGTGCCCTGCAGTGGTAAATTCTTCAGGATCACCATTAATCGCCATATCATGCTTGGCAAGTACAAGTGCAGCCTGGTAGCTCGCAGAGTTAACCACTACACTGCACACTGTGTATAGGCACTCCTAGGCCAATGACATTCAACAGATGTGCATTTTAGCCTGTAATACTCCTGCTCTATAATCAACTGAAAACATTCCTGGTTCCTAAGTGACTATGTTTTCCTATCACTCCCCCTGATTTTGTCATTAGTTTAATTAAAGACTCCTTACTGTTCTATGATCCGTGACAAGCAACCCAGAGGGTGATGTCATTCTTGCTTTGATACATTTTTTATTAATATTTGCAGTAAAGCATGGTATCTAATTTTACCTCTCAGCTCTTGTTAGCAAAGACCTCATTCCCATAGTTCCATATACTCCATGATCTATAAAGTGCTGCGGAATATGATGGCATAGCTCCCAACCGTCCCGATTTTGACGGGACTTTCCCGCTTTTCGTACCCCTGCCCCGCGTCACGGGCAGCTATGATATTGTCACGAATTTTCCCCCCAGGTCCCGCTTTGTCCCGGCGCTGTGTCCGCATAGTAAATACTTTGAAAGTCTGAACTCACAGTACAGAATGGCTTCTACAGACATCGGGCAGGGAATCCTTTTCAGAGAAGTGTCGGGCTTAGCGCAGAGCAGGGACCACGTCATCAGCTTCAGATCTGTCCATATATGGTCGCTGCATCTCCTAGGGTTCCCCAGAGCAGACATCGGGCAGGGAATCCTTTTCAGAGAAGTGTCGGCTCAGCCGGAGAGCAGGGACCACGTCATCAGCTTCAGATCTCTATCTGTCCATATATGGTCTCCAGGTCTTCCCCAGACACAAGCTCTTTATATAATTAAATTACATAAAGTTTTGGCCAGGCTGAGATTCGAACCTGGGACCCTCTGCACCATAGACAGGAGCCTTAACCAACTGAGCTATAAGCCCAGAGATACAGAGCTGAGGATTTCTGGTAAGTAAGACATGTTATCTGCCATTTACACTGTGATACAGACTAATGCACTGATATATAGAGAGGGATCTTCTCAGAGATTATTATTGTAATTATTCAGACTATTATTATTATTATTATTATTATAAATTTTATTATTATGGAGATGATTATTAATAATGGTAAAAATAATAATAATCATCTCAATAATAATAATAATAATAATAATAGTCTCAATAATTACAATAATCTGAGAAGATCCCTCCCTATATACCAAGGCAGTATGTAGTTCTTAGTTACCAAAATTCTCCACTTGTTAATCACTGAGGTTATAGCTCAGTGGGTTGAGGCGCTGTGTTATTATTGTACATGGACACTGCAGGTTCTGGGTTCAAATCCCAATGAGGATAATTTTTTTTTTTTTTTAAATTATGATTTTTATTATTTTTAATATGGTTAAAATTTGGGGCGTGGCCAGGGAGTGATTGGGGGTGTGGCTTAGGGGGATCGCCGCGGCACGCTACGCGTGCCGCCATTTTGTCCCTCTTTCCTTTTCCCAAATGTTGGGAGGTATGTGATGGTGCTATATAAATATGGATTTATTTTAAAATAATCTTACTAGACATACAGACAGACAACCCTTAGTTACAAACGGACCTCTCTGCCTACAGTGACCTCTAGTGAAGCTCTCAGGATGCTGGTAATTTACTGAACTTTGGCTCCAGGTTGCAGTGGTCAACATAAGACTTATGAAAGATGTCTGCAATTAAGCTATATTGTTAATGCTTGTTCCCATGAGAACTCAAAAAATATCAAAATATTATAAATGTAGTTACAGTTACAAAATATACTTGTTCCGACTTGCATACAAATTCAACTTAAAGGGAACCTAGGGCAGCACACTGGGTGGCTAGCACTTCTGCCTTGCAGCGCTGGAGTCCCAAGTCCCACCCAGGTCAACATCTGCAAAGAGATTTTATGTTCTCTCCGTGTTTGCGTGGGTTTCCTCCAACACTCAAAAAAACCCAAACATACTGGTAGATTGATTAGATTGTGAGCCCTATGGGGACAGGGACCAATTTGGCATACTCTGTGCAGCTCTGCGTAATCTGTAGGCGCTGTATAAATAAAGGATTATAATTATTATTAACCCGTCACCACATTTTTTAACAAAAACAGCTAGTACAGGTTCCCATGGAGCCTTATTAATTAAATGACACCCTTCTTTTAGCTACAAATGGTTTCCCTCACATCCCCGTAAAATCAACTCAGCAATTCATGTCAAGTGACCATGGTGATGTTATCTAAGGTCCTTTACACTGAAATATTTGCAAAGTCTACCCCAGGTATGTACCTAATCACATGAAATAACAGCGATTTCATAGGATCATATACATACATGTGGTAGATGTTAATGTTAGTGGGTAAAGCAAATGTTACTGGGTAAAGGACCTTAGAAGACATCACGCTGGTCACATGACATGAAGTGTAACAGAACTCTCAATCTTCCAGCAGGGCACTGTGTAAAACATTTATGGCTATGATTTTTGGCAGGGGAGGCTTGTGGACCATTGACAATTGTTCTATTTTTCTAGTCGGATTTATGTGTGATAAGGTGATGTAACACCAAGCATAAAATGGTTTTTGGCTCTTTCATAATTACTTGTTGTTTGTTTTGAGATTCTGCTAAATTAATTTTCCTTGAGCAGTCTACCCCCGCAAAAGAAAATTTTACTTTGCAAACATAGGTAGTTGTGCTTGCGGATATATCTAGTTCCTTGTTCTACAGACATACATGAGATATTGAGAATAACTATTTGAAACTCGAGTACATATAAACCTGTTAATGATTGAAGGTCTCTACATAGTTAAATTATTTGGGTTACACAGAGGTGACAGAACAGAATGCTGTAAGCTCAGCCCAACCCTTCTCATAGCCTCTAGTCGATTGGAAATTGTTCTCTCCAAAATATAAATTTCTCTCCAGTCTTGATAACGTAAAGGGTGTGTACAGTTATCGCCCATGAGAAAAATTTTACAATTTATGTATTAAGCACTTCAAC